>NC_059342.1:49453269-49756730 GCF_018350155.1 Leopardus geoffroyi
AGTTTAGAGGAGTTCTTCTCCTGACCTTTCTTGTCAATGATTTTTCAAAGTAATAAACAAAAATACGTGTAAACATTTTTCCCAATTTGTGATGAGCAGTCAATAAACAGAAAATGCTAATCATACTAATTTCTTCTCACTGGCAAAGTGATGCATAAATAATCTATTAACATGCAAGGGCCAACAGGGTTAAGCTGTTCAAACATTGTCATTGATTTCTTCCTTTCCCCCCACGCTCACTTCTTCTTATTCAACTGGTATTGTGTAACCTTTCCCTTCCATTATATTGTAAAAGTTTGCTCCCTTGAGCCTCTCTGTGAGGCTCTTCTCTTAAAACATTAATTAAAGGGAGGTGAAGTATTTGACTAATCAGCAGAGGAGTCTGTATGGCTCCAATGTTGAATGACAAATGTCAATATCTGCTTTAGGTTTGTTGGATCAACCAGCCAATGTGGAGAAACTGATCCATCATCTTGTCACCAATTCCCGTAGCATCCCAGAAGCCTGCCAATTAAAAAAAAAGTTGTAATCACAATACATCACTCAGCAGTGATTGCAGGAACATGATAAATAGGGACCTTTTTCTTTCTCTCTGTTGAGTATTTGATGTCTTTTTTGAAAACGTATTCCATTTTTCAGGTTGATGCAAAACTCAGATCCAAAATGCAAAAATAGATCACCTAAAGGTATATATTCCTCTGTTCTTTTTCCTGAAGCATAAATTAACGTTTTGTTGAATACATATAATTCTTGTATGCTTTTGAAGAGTGACAGAGATGGTTAGGACTGTAACCTGTAGTACTGGGACTGGCCCATTTCATGTTTTTTTTTTTTTTTTCCTTCAAAGGCAAAGTTTAAAATTGTCTTTGGTGAGTAGTCACAAAAATTGGAACATACAATCTCATACAAATCTCATCAAAGCTCTCACTCCTTAAGAGGGTAAAGGTATGCTACATAAACCTTTCCAGTCACATTTCCTGCCTTATTCCTACCCACATCCTTTTCTCTATCTATTCTTCTTCTTTTTTAAAATTATTTTGAGAGAGAGAGCACAAACTGAGGAGGGACACAGAGAAAGGGAGAGAGAATACCAAGCAGGCTCTACACTGCCAGTGCATAGCCTGATGTGGGGCTTGAACTCATGAACCTTAAGATCATGACCTAAGCCAAAACCAAGGGTCAGGCATTTAACCGACTGAGCCACCTAGTAGGCCCTCTAGCTATTCTTAAATCTACAGGTAATTCTTAAGGTTAGCATGCTTTTCTCTTTATCTGAAAGGCTCTTGGGACTCTTGGTTCATGTAGCTAACTCCTTTAAGTTCTTCCAGACTTGAATGAAATACCATCTTCTGTAGACACATCTCTACATACTCAAAGGCTGAGTTAAAGACCTGTTTTTGCTTCTTCTCCTATCTCTAGTAACACTTGGTTCATACTTCCTTTCAAACCTAAATCTATTTATTGCAATTGAGATTTTCTTCTTTGTTTCCCATTTAAGGTGATAAGCTCCTAAAAGACAGGGACCATCTCACATTGACCTTGTACCCCAATTACCAACATTATGACTGGTACCTAGTAGGTGTTCAGATCTGTTAATGCATGAAACTGCTCTTAAAACGTCCATGCTTACTTTTCCCAGTGATTACTAATTTTCTTAGAATCAAGATTAGCTCCTTACCAGAACCT
The DNA here is from genome assembly GCF_018350155.1 of Leopardus geoffroyi. Lineage (NCBI taxonomy): Eukaryota > Metazoa > Chordata > Mammalia > Carnivora > Felidae > Leopardus > Leopardus geoffroyi. The sequence continues at coordinate 49,454,956 of NC_059342.1, forward strand.
ACAAAGTCCTAGACAAACTGAACTCTGCCCTCATCTAGCTTCCAGTTGAGCCAACTTCTCTCTCATTTATTTTGACTTACTCCAAACTGACCTTTCTTCATTTCTTCTTATGTGGCAAGTTCCTCCTTATCTAAGGGCTTTTGTAGTAAGTATTGCCTGTGTTTGAAATATTCTTTATCACTTCATCTGGCCAACTCATCTATTAATCTTCATCTTAAAATCCACTCCTTTAGGGAATATTTTCCTGATATTTCTCCCCAAAACCATAGTATGTCCCCAATTGCCTAATCCCTTTGATGTCTTTCATGACTATTAATACACATACGTCATCGGTGTACAGATACAGAACTTTCTAGACTGCACTCTCTATGAGAGAAGGGGTCATGTTTTCCTTATTCATAGTTTTATCTGTGACATCTAAAAGGAGACATCCAGTAAATATTTCAAGGCTGTTTAAGTAAATCTTGAATATACGCCAAATTTTGACAGCAGAAACCAGAATAAAGGCTATAAACCTGAAATAGTACTATTTAAAAAATTAAGCTTTTGTAGTAAAATTTATGAAACATCCTTCTAAAAAAGCCATATCCTTTATCCTACACCCCTTTCACACCGAGCCAATCAACAAGACTAACACAGGAGAGGCTTCACTTTTAAAACGTGGGTGCCTCAGTTTTTACAACTCAGGCAATTGGCCTGGCAAGGGTCCAGAAACCTGAGACTATCATCACATTAGACTAAAAATGTGCATAAATGTTTCTGTTTCTCCTTAATGCCCCCAACCCAATAATTGCTTGCACCTGTAATTTCCTTGACAGGTGTTAGTGCCACACTCCTCTGCTCCCCAGCCAGGTGAGGAATAAAGACAGTCACTTCATGAATTCTGACACATTCTAAAGGCAAAGAACTGGCACTTGCAGACCAAGAGTTGCATACATTTCCACATTCCATGGCCTGCGCCTCATTCCCAAACCCACCATTTTGTCTCCCAAAGTAGAAAACAAAACAGAAGAGGGGGAAGTGGAAGCCAGTCGTACTTGCTAACACATCTGAAAGTCTTGTGAAGGCAAAATGTGCCATGTCATGTGTCGTATCCTTACCAACCAATTGTCTGGTGACGCTGCTCACCAACTTTTCTCTTGGCTTCCCCTATTCATGTTCAAAGCCTCTGTATGGTAAACAGGTGGGGCTAGCCTTGAAAAGTAATCATGGAGGGCTGGGGTCTCTAATGCAATCATGTAAAACACTGATGATGTTTTGGTTTAAAAATAATGCATCCCCAGTGACAGAGCCTGCTGAAATCAGTGGAATTTATGAACTTATTTATTTATTTACCTTCTGTCTGAGCAAGAATCTCACCATGGAATTAAAATTCAACAGACAGAAACCCAAGTTGAGAGCTATGCTCCAGGTATTGTTTTTAATCTTTTATCTGATTCACACTGATGAACAAGACAGCATTAAAGCTCCTCTAGTCATTTTCTCAAACATTGCAAAGCAAAAACAAGGGCCAGGATTACTTTTAAAGTGAATCCTTACTAAAATATTCACAGACCAAACAAAAAAAATAAGCTCACAGAAGGCCAGGGAAAATTTTTAAAATTCACATTATCAACTGCCAGGGTTGGTCTGTGGGCTAGAAAGGATACCAGAGTCCCAATGATTTATTTAGTGTCTACATGTCTCTTCAAGCTCTTTCAAGAACTTCTTACAGCGGATCTAAATTTCTAAAATGCAAATGATGAGATTTCACTAGCACTATAATTTCATGAACTGTGTCTGTAGGTTTTAATTTAAATATGCAACTTTTAAAACACTTTATGAAGTTGCACAGAAGTATCTTTACAGGGTAGTTTGCAGTACAACAAATACAGTCTTTACTAGTTTCTTTTCTTTTTTTTTTTTTTTTTAAATTTTTTTTTCAACGTTTATTTATTTTTGGGACAGAAAGAGACAGAGCACGAACGGGGGAGGGGCAGAGAGAGAGGGAGACACAGAACCGGAAACAGGCTCCAGGCTCTGAGCCATCAGCCCAGAGCCCGACGCGGGGCTCGAACTCACGGACCGCGAGATCGTGACCTGGCTGAAGTCGGACGCTTAACCGACTGCGCCACCCAGGTGCCCCTACTAGTTTCTTTTCTTTTTTATTTTAGAGAAAGAGAGGGGAGATGGAAAGGGAAGAGGGTGAGAGAGAGAATCTTTTTTTTTAATATAATTTATTCTCAAGTTAGCTAACATACGGTGTATACATGTGCTTTCCACTTCGGGAGTAGATTCCCATGATTCATAGCTTAGATACAAAACCAGGGCTCCTCCCAACAAGCGCCCTCCTCAATGCCCATCACCCATTTTCCCTTCTCCCCCTGCCCCCGCCCACCATCAATGCTCAGTTTGTTCTCTGTATTTAAGAGAGAGAGAATCTTGAGCAGGTTCCACACTGAGCATGGAGCCTGACGCAGGGCTCAATCCCAAGACCCATGACTTGAGCTGAAATCAAGAGTCTAATGCTCAACTGAGCAACCCAGGTGCCCTCCACCACTAATTTCTTTAAAATACAAAGGCATACCACAGTGGTTTTAAGGGAATATAATGCATTTTTAAAGTATATTTATGAGACTCCTTTTTATCTTCTCTCACTCAACCATAATCTACTTATTTTAGTGTATTTCACCTTTATCTGATCCTTCTTCCATGGGTTGGGATAAAGCTGATCTGACACACTGAAGTTTTAAAAGGTTTTCTAGTTCACTTTTCTGATCTCTACTAAAAACTCATGTGAATGGAGGGCTTGCAATCTACCAGACCCTGTTCTGGGCACCTGCCCTGTGGCATTATCCCCCTAATTCTTACATCAAAATTATGAGGCTGACCTCATAACCCCTTCAAATTCTCCCATCTGAAGAAAAGTTTGATGTTTTACCAAAATCAAAGGAAAAAGTGATAAAATAAATAGTATTATTAAGATTAAAAGAATAAAAGCAATGCCCAAATCATCTAAAATCCTGTCCTCCATTTAGGAAGAGAGATCGGGGGAGAGACCTAGCAAATGTGATATTTTAAAATTGTCTATGAACCAAAGTAGATCTGTTGTATTCTTCAAAGTACATTCGGTCTGACAATTTCTGTCAAGTTGTGGGATGGTGAAAATTAATATGTCCTAGTTATGAACTGCTAAAAAAAATTGTTCCAGTAACAGAAATGGCAGTTCAGCTAAAAATATATATTGACCATGCTAAGTCTTACTATGTTATCACTGGTACAAAGTCTACAGCTGAATGGAAATTTTGAAACATTCCAACTGTTTCTTGGGACCTGTTTACTCCATTTATTTGTTTAGTAAGGTGAATCTGTGCTTCAGAAACTCTGAAGTCATACACAAAGACTTATGCCAACTTTCAAACAATGTGTGGGATTTAATTAGGTGATATATTTCTCTTGTCTTCGGGAATCCAGACACCATTATGTTTCCCTGCATTAGCAACTATGCTGAATAAGAATTGCTTGTATTTATTTGACTTTTATGAGAAAGAGGGAACATTTTTGAGTGGCTATGTTGTCTTTTGTGTAGACACATGGCTGGTAGGCTATAAACTAATTAGCATGGGCACTAGATACTTGAGAGTGGTTTGTCACAGAAGCTGATAAGACACTATCATCTCAGAAATAGCACCAAATGATCTTTTTGTCCTCTACTTCAAAGTGATAATGCTAATACCAGTTTATTAAAATTTGTAATCTAATATGCTCTGCTAATTTCCTATTGGGGATAGTACTTATATTGAAAGTATTGCTTATTTTACATGTATTCAAAAACAGACTCAATGAATGTTTGAAAGCTAAGTTTCAGGATTTTCAGCTCTTGTCTTTATTATCAGATATGATTGGTTCTGAGGGAGGAAATTTGAGCATGTAACACCATCGTATTTTCAAATTGATTGTTTTCAAGCCTTTAATTAAATCACTATGCTTTTTATTGTATTCTGAACGTAAGCTACTGCAAAAATAGAACTACTTGTCAGCCGAGGAGGATTATGAATAGCTTTACCAGTTAGAGAAAAAGTATTAAATAAAGTTATAAGGAGGATCATTTCTTCTGTTAATTAAACAATAACAACACAAAACTGTAGTTGCATATAGAGTAAACAATGATTATAGTGAGCATGATATAGAAGTTCAATGTTTTAGAGTGAAAGAAAACAGTGAAAGGAAAAGATCAATGTTTTGAGTCCTGGCTTTGGTACATACTCCCTGATTCACATTGGTCAACAATTTTTGTATCGGTTTCTTCATTATAAAGTAAATGTAACTAAAACTAACTCAAAGTTGTTATATATATATATAACATATCTCCTCGCAGGAGATATATATGTCATAATAGATAGCAATAAATATTAGTGTGTTTCCCTAGTATCCAAGGCTTTTAAAACCTCCTTCATAAAAACAAACAAAAAAACTTGTAAAATTAAGAAGTAAATAACTAACAACACAACTCCAAATTTATGCATGTTTAAAACTGTTTGTTTCTTCTGTATAGTTTTGGTACCTGATGGATGGCTTGAGTACATAAAAAAAAATTTTTTTTTGTCCTCCACCTTCTTTTCCTTATTTTAAAAAATATTCCTCTACTGCTTTGCTCTGTATCCGTTGAGAAATCCATTAGTGACAAGATTTCCTTTACTTTGTAAGGTACTTAGTGTTTTGATCTGGACTCCTGAAGCTTTTTTCCTTGTCTTTACAATGTAAATGTTTAGCTTGGAGACGTCTTGGCGGTGTTGCTTCTGTGGTAGTTTTCCCTTGTGCATGACATTTTGTCTGTTTTAATATATAGATTCCACTCTTAGTTCTAGAAAATCTCCTTGGATTTTGTTTTATATTCATTCCATTTTGATTGTCATTCACTTCTATAGGCCCATGGATTTAACTCTTGCTCCTCTTCTTTCCATAACATCACGCTTTCAAGAAGAGATGCCTCCTTCTTTCAAGTTGTTCCTAAGTGATACATACCGAAGTATTTAGGGGAAAAGTGGTATAATGCCTTCAATGTACTTTAAAATGTTACAGAAAAAAATAAAATTTATGTACAAATAAATAGATAGATGGACATTACACACACAAAGAATCACATAAAACAATGTAGCAAAATAAGAAATGGTTAATATTTGTAAAGTGTATATGAATAGTCATTGTGCTATTTTTTCCACTGTTCCTTAGATTTGAATTTTTTTCAAAATAAAATGTGAGAGTAAAATTAAGCCTCATTTAATTACCCAACTACAATATTTTTATGTCAGGCTGATCTAAGATACCATACTGGAGGAATTTTAAGGATTGCTTTATTCAAAGCCTTATTTTATAAAGAAAAAAATGCAGCAGAAGTAGTTTTGTGATTTGTCCAAAGCTATAAAAAAAGAACCAAATTAATGTTATACAAATGAAATATAAATAGAAATAAAACACTGCTGGATGCATTGAAGAGAAGAGTATAGATAAAAGAGTACATATTGGTGAACTGCAGAAAGACAAACAGAGTTTACACAATCTTAACAGACTGAAAAAATACACCAGAAAAAAATTAGGGGCACCCAGGTGGTTCAGTCAGTTAAGCATCTGACTTCGGCTCAGGTCATGATCTCATGGTTTGTGAGTTTGCTCGAGTCCCACAACCAGCTTCACACTGACAGTGCAGAGCCTGCTGGGATTCTCTCTCTCTCCCTCTCTCTCTCTGCCCTCCCCCACTTGCTCACTCTCTCTCTCTCCCCCACCTTTCTCAAAAGAAATAAACTTAAAAATAAAATAAAACAAAATAAAATAAAATAAACAGAGCCTCCAAAGTCTGTATGACTGTAACAAAGGACCCAACATTTGTATCATTATAATCGCAGAAGGAGAGGAGAAAGAAAGTGGACTAAAAGGATAGTCAAAGAATTAATGACTGAAAGCATCCCAAATGTGATGAAAGACACAAATCTACAAATTCAAGAAAGTGATCAAATTCCAAACAAGGTAAGTCCAAAGATATCTACAATAAAATAGATCATAATTACACATCGGAAGACTAAAGACAAGAAATGCTGAAAGCAGCCAAAGAGAAACCGTGTATTATCCTAAGGAACACTAATCAAATAGCAGCATATTTCTCATTTGAAACTATGGAAGCCAGGATAAAGTTTTACAATACGTTTCAAGCGTTCAAAGAAAGAACCGTCAAAAGTGAATTCTATATCTGGCAAAAGTAACCTTTAGAAATTAAGAGAAAAAAAAGACATCCTCATACAAAAGAAAAATAACAAAATTTGTTGTTGGCAGAGCCATCCTTTAGGACTGACTAAAAGAATATCTTCAACAGAAAGGAAATGATAAAGAAAATTGAGCCTGAGTGGCTGAGTTGGTTAAATGTCTGACTCTCGATCTCAGCTCAGGTCATGATCTCACGGTTCTTGAGATTCGAGCCTCATCTTAGGCTCTGCGCAGACAGCTGGGAGCCTGGTTGAGGTTCTCTCTCTCCCTCTCTTTCTGCCCCACCCCTGCTCATGCATGTGTGCTCTCTCACTCTATCAAAACAAATAAATAAACTTAAAGAAAAAAGAATCCTGGAGCATCAGGAACAATACATAATAAAAACAGCAGAAATATGGGTACAATAGACAATAGACTATCATTTTCCTCATGAGTTTTATCAGCCATATTGGATAATTAACACCCAATTGTAACACAATGTGACACTCAAGACAATGATATTTACAGTGTGGATGTTCATCAAAAAATTAAAAATAGATCTACCCTATGACCCAGCAATAGCACTGCTAGGAATTTACCCAAAGGATACAGAAGTGCTGATGCATAGGGGCACTTGTACCCCAATGTTTATAATGGCACTTTCAACAATACCCAAATTATGGAAAGAGCCTAAATGTCCATCAACTGATGAATGGATAAAGAAATTGTGGTTTATATACACAATGGAGTACTACGTGGCAATGAGAAAGAATGAAATATGGCCTTTTGTAGCAACGTGGATGGACTGGAGAGTGTTATGCTAAGTGAAATAAGTCATACAGAGAAAGACAGATACCCTATGTTTTCACTCTTATGTGGATCCTGAGAAACTTAAGAGAAGACCATGGGGGAGGGGAAGGGAAAAAAAAAGAGAGGGAGAGAGCCAAACCATAAGAGACTCTTAAAAATTGAGAATAAACTGAGGGCTGATTGGGGGTGGGAGGGAGTAGAGGGTGGGTGATGGGCATTGAGGAGGGCACCTGTTGGGATAAGGTATTGTATGGAAACCAATTTGACAATAAATTTCATATTTAAAAAAAGGCACTGATATTTAAAAGTGGGAAGATAAAGGATCTGAAATGGAAATGAATTTTCCATGCTTTAAAGTGGTAAAATGTTGACACCAATAGGCTCCATATGTGTATAATAGAGACTAGTATAAAGTCTTTTTAAGAGATACACATGGAAGGTTTGTGGCAACCTTGCATCAAGGAAGACTAGAGGTGACATTTTTCTAACAGCATTTGTTCAACTTGTATCTCTCACATTTTCATAATTCTTCCAATATTTCAAATATTTTATTTTTATTATTTTTATCTGTGATCAGTGATTAGGGCTCACTAAAAGCTCAGATGATGGTTTGTACTTTTTAGTAATAAAATATTTTAATTCAAGTGCATACATTTTTTAGACATTGAAATGCTATTGCACTCTTAAAAGAGTACAGTATCATGTACAATAACCTTTATCTGTACTGAGAAACCAAAAATTCATTTGACTCGCTTCATTGTGATATTTGCTTTATTGTTGTCTAGAATCAAACCTGAATGTCACCAACATAGGCTTGTAAATAATAAATATATGAGTAGAAATAAAATTTAAATAGAAAACAACACAGAAAATGAATAAAAGAAATGGCTACTTAAAAAAAAATCAATGAAATCCAGAAACCTCTTATAAGACTGACAAAAATAAAAAGAAGACACAAATCACCAACATTAGTAACAAAATGAAGATATCACTACAGATTTGGCTGTCATTTAGAATAAGTAAATATAAATGACTTTATACTCATAAATTTAATACTATAGGAAAAAATGGACTAAATTTCCTAAAACCACAAATTAGCACAACTCAATAAAGATGAAAGATGTGTCTGCACAGCCTGAAAACTACTAAAGAAACGGAATTCATAATTTAACAAGTTCATAAGAAATATCTAGGCCCAAATGGTTATACTGAAGAATTTTAACAAATATTTAGAAAGACTTAACACTAAATTTTATGGAATCTATTACAGAAAATAAATGAGGGAATACTTCCCAGCTCATTTTGAGGCAAGCATTATCCTAATTTTGATAGCAAAATCAGTAAATAGTACAAAAAAGGGAAACTAGAATACAGTATATTTTATGATCTTGGATACAAAAATCCTTAACAAAATACTAACACACTAAATTCAATCAAGTATAAAAATAATTATATTCTATGACCAAGGCATGGCAAAGCCTCGGTATAACATTAAGAGATCAATATAATCTACTGCATCAAAAATCTAAAGAAAAAAAATTTAATGATCATATCAATTGCAACAGGAAAAAAAAAACTCTTGTCAGTATCAAACATCTATTCATGAGAAAAACTGTCAGAAAACTAGAAATAGAGGGTAATTATTCAACTTGATAAATGTGTCTACAAAATCTATAGTAACATATTTCTTAATAGTGAAAGACTGAATTGAATTATTTCTCTGTAATATCAGGAATAAGACAATACTCTTACTGAGTATAGTGTTCTAGCTACTGCACTAAGATAAGAAAAAGAAATTAAAGGTGGTCAAAATGGAAAGAAAAAAATTTAACTATTTGTAGATAATAGTCATATAAAAATACTAACAAACCAAAAAACAAAAATAAAAACAAAACAAAACATCTAGAAACAATAAGTGAGTTCAGTAAAGGCAAAAGGTAATAAAGCAAAAACACACAGCAACCACATGGTTATTAAAGGGTAACATGAGGTACCTTGTAGTAATGGAACTGTTGAAAAATATGACTGGGGAAGTGGATGCAGGTAAAACATAATAATAAAATTGTGTGGGACTAAATGCATACATAAAGACACACAATCACACAAGTGAATGCACACCCAGCAGAGGAAAGGTAAAGAGCATCAGTGGGTGGTGTCAACGTCAGTATCCTGACTGTGATATGTGATATTGTACTGTAGTTTTGTTACCTTTAGAGGAAACTATGCAAAACATATTTAGGATCTCTCTGTATCATTTTTACAACTGATGTGAATGTACAATTATCTAAATACAAATTTCAATGAAAAAAGACAGGGTTCCCAGTTAAATTTTAATTCCAGGTTAAAAAAAAAAACAAACCTATACCATTTTAGTACAAATACATCTAAAGTATAAGTGGAAAATATTTACACTAAAAAGACTATCAACTTTTTATTTGACTCATGAATGTCTGTACATGTGGTTAGATTGTTATGGCAGAGAGGCACTAAGCTCATGGGATAAACACTTTCATGGCAAGCAGTAAGCAAGTCTGTGCTTTATATCCAAGGGAGGCAATCCATCATCCCTCAAGGTTGCTTGCTGCAAACATAATCCTGAGAAGTTGCCCAAGTAAAGAGAAATCAGGGATATTACAAAAAGAATATTCAAGGATGCTCAGGGCCCATGGAAGATTGCCTCTCCCAATAGGAAGGAGAATGAATACAACTTGCTAAGAGATTGGATGTGGGGGAGAAGAGAAGAGAAGAGTCAAACTATTGTGTAGAGTTGTGGCTTAAGGAGCTATGTGGATAGTGATGCCACTTACTGAGGTAGGGCGTCAAAAGGTTTGGAAGTGGAAAAAGTAACCAATGTTTTCTTTCTGCCATGTTTGACAGTCCTAATATTAGACCTTTAAGTCTAAATGACATGTAGGTTAATTTGAAATATTTTGCAAGCAGCTTAAATATAGAACACCCTTTAAAGCCAATGAAGATTATAGCCTAATGCTCCTCAATCATAGTTCATACCTACAAAAGAATGGAAGAATCCCTCAGCTACAATGGTCATCCCACTAAAACGTATCTGGATAAAATCAAAGGTCTGCTTAATGTGGCCAATATAATTATCTACTAAATGTGTACATAAAATTTCTCTTTTTTGGTATGAGTTTTTGCCACTCTCTAAATATGGCCCTATTTTTTTTTTACATTTATTTATTAAGAGACACAGAGGGAGAGAGAGAGAGCACAAGGGGGGGTGGGCAGAGAGAGAGGGAGACACAGAATCCCAAGCAGGTTCCAGGCTCTGAGCTGTCAGCACAGAGCCCGACACGGGGCTCGGACTCACAAACCACAAGCTCATGACCTCAGCCGAAGTCAGACGCTTAACAGACTGAGCCACTCAGGTACCCCTAAATTTGGCCCTATGTTAAACTATTTGGGTATGTAGCTATTTTTGTTCTGGGAAAAAATAAAGTAGTCTTAACTGTTCAGTGAATATTTAAGCCCTGTTTTATAATGAAGAGATGAACATAATTATTGTAAAAATTTTTATTGATTCTCCTTATGACACCACATCCATGGCTGAATTTATCATTACTTTAACCTGTTTGTGAGAATACAGCATCCTTTATTGATTTTATACTTGTTATTAAATAGGATATTTATTCTACACTCAGAAGATGTAAAATAAACAAACACATACCTCTTTTATGAATGAATGAATGACCTATATATGGCTGAAAGACTGTTAATGCCCATAGCTGAAAACTTCTGCCCATTGCTAATTCCATCACTATCACATCTTCAGCTCTGCTTTTTACAAGAGCTTTCTATTTTCTCCTTTGAGGGACTCTGAAGCTTAAGGACAAAGGATGCATATAAACGAGACCTTCAGAGCTGATCGGAAAGAGAAATATAAAGTGGGTTTCTCCCCAAAACCCATTCTATGTAATTGAGCCAAAAGATAAAACAGTAACACGTAAAATCAGTCTGAGATCTCTCTTTTTTTTTCCTGTGAAGGTCCTATCATTTGAATTCAGCTTGCAAGATCGAAAGACTTAAATGTGTTTCAAATAAAAATTAAACATACAGGAGTACTGATGCACAGAGGCACTTGTACCCCAATGTTTATAGCAACACTCTCAACAATAGCTAAATTGTGGAAGGAGCCTAAATGTCCATCAACTGGTGAATGGATAAAGAAATTGTGGTTTATATACACAATGGAGTACTACGTGGCAATGAGAAAGAATGAAATATGGCCCTTTGTAGCAACGTGGATGGAACTGGAGAGTGTGCTGCTAAGTGAAATAAGCCATACAGAGAAAGACAGATACCATATGCTTTCACTCTTATGTGGATCCTGAGAAACTTAACAGAAACCCATGGGGGAGGGGAAGGAAGAAAAAAAAAACAAAAAAACAAAGAGATTAGAGTGGGAGAAAGCCAAAGCATAAGAGACTCTTAAAAACTGAGAACAAACTAAGGGTTGATGGGGGGTGGGAGGGAGGCGAGGGTAGGTGACGGGTATTGAAGAGGGCATCTTTTGGGATGAGCACTGGGTGTTGTATGGAAACCAATTTGACAATAAATTTCACATATTAAAAAATAAATAAATAAAACTGAAAAAAAAAACAAAAATTAAACATCCTATTTCCTTCTCATACAACATATGTGGCATTTGTTGGAGATCTAGGTCAACCAAATTAACATACTGATCTTGGTACTTGAAAGGAGGTATCTGGTAGAATGAGAACCTTTATTTTTCCAGGAAAGAAAGAAAACGTGGTGGAAATAACATTTTGTGGTGTCAGGCACTATGATAGGTATTGTCTGTTTTGTTCTTCAAAGTAGTCTTTGAACTAGGCATTAACTCCCACTAATTATATATTTATGAACAAGACCATTCAACACCATTTAACAAATATTTTGATCATATCAGGCAGTATTCAAGGCATGCAATCTATACTGAATATATATCCATAACTATAAATGATTATTGTCTATACTGGGGAAGGCATATCATTAAGTGAACAATTACTGCAGATTTCAGTAAGTACTCAGAGAAGTACAGCTGCTATGACAGCTCTGAATAAGAGTGCCTAACTGGTTTTTCATTGCTGTTTTGGGTGTGCCAAGGGTCAGAAAAGAGGGGGATAAGATTTCAGAAAAGGCTCCACAAAGTACTTCCATGGTGAGTAAAGCTCACCTTTGAAGAACACGTATGAATGAGCTTGCCAGAGAAGAAGGTAAGAGTGCTTGAGCCAGATCAGAATAGCTAAAAATGAGAGAAAGCAGGGTGTTCAAAAACTGAAATGACACTCTAATGATGCACAGAGAAGCGAATGTGTGGACCAGTCACACAGGACTCATCACAGGGGCCTTGGAAGCCACGTTATGAGCATTTCCTATAACGCTAATGACTGGGAAGCCATTAGGTGATTTTGAAGAGGAATGGTAGGAAGAGATTTGTATTTTGAGTAAGGTGAACAATGCAATAAAAGCGTATTGGTATTGGTCGAACTACATCCCTGTCCTCATACCCCATCTTGAATATTCCACACAAAATTGCAGGGAACCATTGACAATCTTTTTCTTCTGGCCTCACCCTTGACATCTTTTAAAAAAAATGGATCCCTTTCTGCATCATAGCAGTTATATATAATTCTTGTATGACTAGATTTTTAAAGAAAATATTCAAAAACAACAAAAATATAAAGCAATATCATCTTTTCCCTAATTGAGAAAATAGAGGAAACATTGCTACAATTATTTGTGACCTAAAAATGGATAAAAATGAATGAAATTTTGTAAAGCCTTAACTTTAATCTAAAAGAGTAGTCAATAACACATTTCTTTAAAAAATTTTAAGTGGTTATGCTCCTGAACTAAATACAACTCTGTTATTTTTTAAGTTATACATTTAACAACCATTGGACTATATACAGAATTTAGGTTTAATGTAGCTTAACAAAATGTATTGTTATATAATATAATTGTAACATCTTAAGAATATTAACTGTTCAAAACATGGCTCCTAAGGATAATTGGGTCAGTTCTGCAAAGAATTGACTGATACGGATCACAAAGTTCTATAAACCAAATTGCATGCGATAGTGGTGATATTAATTACGATCCTCATGGGAGTGCTGATTAATTATAATGTAAGTTAGGGAGAACTGTCCATTTCTCAAATAAATACCATGGGCTCACTGATTTTAATTTCATGGAGGGAAAATCAATATCTTGAACAGTTTTGAGTATACTTGCCTTTTCCTCTCTTCAGATGTCTAGAGTTTGCTCAGGTTTATTATTACTGTTTTTTATTCAGTAAAATATAGCCCACCTTTAATATAAAGAAAACTTCCTAATATTATAGTTTATCTTCTGTCCAGACTTCGCCTTAACAGCTGTTTTACAAATCAAACTCAGTGTTGATCAAGAGGGACAGGAATTTCCACAAGAGCATAGCCATTGACATTATGCAACTCAATTTGATTCCAATGGATAAATAACTTTCAAAACCCACATTTCTGACAATCAGTTTGGCTGAAATCAGCTTTTGTTCTACTCTGTTTTTCTTGCTAAATTGGGATTTCTATGATTATTAACTGAACTACTCCCCTGGCAATTATCTCACTTCTATAATTAAACAGAGGATTTGGCTCAGTAAAATGCCAGATCTTAATCCAACCCCCGAGTCTCCCCTCAAAAAAAAACTATCATCAACTTTCAAATCATCATCAAGAGAGGCTGAACTCATCCTGATGATTTCTCTTAGAATGCACCTCTCAATCACCTTGTTTCCAAAGTGGAACCTTAAAAGAAACAAGAATAATAATGAAGCTCTCTTGGACTTCTGATCCAGAATTAAGCCAGTAAGACTGGTCCCTCTCAGAAGAATATTGATACCAAATTAAGTATCAGGTTAATGGAGGGCCTTAGTTAATTCACTGGCACAAATGAAGAGATGTTCAGGGTATTTAAAGACAGATCTTTTTTACTAGAGGATGATATCTTTGAACACTTTCAGTTCCTGGCAGAAAGCAAAACTGAAGAAAGAGTGGTTTGATGTCAATGGAAATTTGTAAGTAAGTAATTTGCTTGTAATTTACACAAATATCTTTTCAAAATAAGCTGAAAGCAGCTTTTAGTCAATCTCCATCTATTACCACGAGAAAATTAAATTGTCCAACAGAATGTGGAAACCAAGATCATCCTCATGACTCTCAGTTTAGTTGTGTGAACCTAGCTTGGAAAATAGGAAGTGCTCAATGAGTACTGTTAGATGAATAAAATATTTTATCAGCCCTCTTGAAAGTCCTTTAGAGGCTTCTATGTCAATCTCCTCTCCATCCCAGTCAGACAAGCATTAAAGAAATACAACTGTTTCATCAAATAGGAGGTTCTCATTGTTCTCACCATTACTTTGGGTTATGGAACAGGCTGTTAAAAATATTTTTTTTCACAAACAGAAACAATTGTTAAAATGGATAAAGCCATTTCATTTTGTCCCAAGTAGTTTAGTGCTATTCCTTAATATATTTGTTAGAGCATTATAAAGAATTTAGACTCAAGTTATATATTTTGAACCATCAATAACCTTCTTGAATTCAAAAGAGCAGGAAAAATGAATTTATGGAAACTTCTGAAAAAATAATTTTAGAGTCCTCAGAATATCTGCAGTTAGGTGTTTACAATATATTCAGAGAGACAAATGTATAGTGATAATAAGTATGGGTTCTAGAATCAGACTTATTCAAGCTGCAATCTCAGCTAGATTGTATACTGGGAAATTTCTCCTTTCAAAGCATCGGTTTTCCACTTGCAAAACTGGAATGATACTAGAAGTATATGACATATATGTGCGTTCAAGAATGAAATATATCCAGGAATTACTGCTAAATGAAAACAGCACATCGCAGAACATGTAATATTCTTCTGCAAAATGATATCTGTGCATTACAAAAAAAATGGCTCTTGGTACAGCCGCTCTGAAAAACAGGGTGGAGGTTCTCCCCCAACTAAAAAATATAACTACCACATAACCCAGTAACTCTGCATCTGGTAACGTATTCGAAGATAACAAAAATACTAATTCAAAAACATATCTGTACCCTCATGTTTATAGCAGCATGATTTACAATAGCTTAGACCTGGAAACAATGTAAGTGTCCATGGATGAATGAATGGATAAAAATCTTGTAGTATATAGACAGTGGGTAGTATTCAGCCATAAAAATGAGAAAATTCTTCAATTTACAACATGCAGAGACCTTGAAATTATCATGCTAGGTGAAATAAATCAGAGAAGGATGACTACTGTATAATCTCACTTATATGTGGAATCTAAAGTAAGAGGCAAAAACAAAACAAACAAACAAACAAAAAAGCACCAAACTCATGGAAAAAGAAATCAGACTTAGGGTTACCAAAGGGAGGGTGTGGGGAGAAGTGGAAAGGGAAGAGGGTGGTTATAGCTACAAATTCCCAGTTACAAGATAAGTACTGAGGATGTAATGTGCAACATGATGACTAGGGCTAACCCTGCTGTATGATATATAACAAAGCTATTAAGAGACTAAATTCCATGAGTTTCCATCATCAGGAGAATTTTTCCCCCTTGTTCTTTTATTTTTTATTGTACCTACAGGAGAATATGAATGTTAGCTGAACCTATTGTGATAATCATTTCACAAATCAAACCATCATCATGTACATCTTAAATTTATACAATGATACATGTCAATAATCTCCCAATACAACCTGGGGGAAAAAAGAAAGTGAAATAAAGACATTTGCAGGAAAAAGACTACGAGAAGCAGCAGGTTGGTACTACAAAAAATTATATAGAGCAGAAGCTCTTCAAGATGAAGCAAAAGGACATCGGATGGAAAACTTGCAACTTCGAAAAAGACTCCACATTGAAAATGGTATAAACCTTGGTACATGTGAAAATCTCTATGTTCTTTCTTTTTGCCATTTTGCTATTTCTTTATCAACTACATCTCTGACTGAAAAAAAAAACATTAAGAAGTTACTATGACTTATATAACAATTATAATGTGATTGTTAATCATTCAACTACATTGAAGATAATGTCATTTTAAGAGTTGCAGTGTAGATTTTTTATATTAAGAGACTTTTAACATTTTTTAAAATTTTAAATTTTTTATGTATTTATTTTTGAGACAGAGAGAGACAGAGCATGAGCAGGGGAGGGGAAGAGAGAGAGGGAGACAGAATCTGAAGCAGGCTCCAGGCTCTGAGCTGTCAGCACAGAGCCCACGCAGGGCTCGAACTCATGGACTGTGAGATCATGCTCTGAGCTGAAGTTGGACGCTCAACCGACTGAGCCACCCAGGTGCCTCGAGACGTTTAACATTTTATGTGTAGTGTACATGTCTAAGAAATGTACCATTGTATTAATAATTAGAATATCATTCAGAAAATGCTGACTTATTTTATGATATGTAGCTGTTAACATGCGATTTTAGAATCTGAGTTCAGAAGAGCTGACACTACATTGCATTTCTTGTAACATAAAAGATAATTAAATAATTTATCTATAAAAAGATAAAGCTTTTACAAATATTTTCAGCAATACAACTTACTGTGGTATCTGCAAACAGTTTATTAAAGAAATGCTTTACTGAAATACAGACTTGGAAGTATTGACACTAATGTGTAAATT
The DNA here is from genome assembly GCF_018350155.1 of Leopardus geoffroyi. Lineage (NCBI taxonomy): Eukaryota > Metazoa > Chordata > Mammalia > Carnivora > Felidae > Leopardus > Leopardus geoffroyi. Next base: position 49,471,658 of record NC_059342.1, read on the forward strand.
CAAAATACCTCTGGGAAATTGAAGAACAGAAATGAAGGGAGAGATCGTTTCACTTTACATATTTTTGTATTTTCCTCTTTTTGCAAAGTGCACTTTTGTAATAAAAAATATATATACAAATAAGATTTGTTTTATAGAATTGTTTTGAGAATTAAACGAAATAATGTTGATAAGCTTTAAATTAGCACATCAGTTAAGAATGAATGCTAAAGACATTTGTTTGTTGGATCACATTGTTTTGTTATTATTTCATATTTACACAGTTAAATGCGTATGTCAGGAATTAATAAAAATTGTTACATAACCATAACATTCAACTAACCCACCCTAAAGCTATAATGTCTCCTACACTGGCAGAACTTCAGATTGTATCTAAAGGAAACAAAGTGACGGATTAAGGAAGAATATATAATATGGAGTAAATCAAGGTATATGTGTCTCTCCAGGGACCACCATCTCCCCTAGCCACGTTTGTGTCAACTTGAACACATTAGGACAGGTTATGGTGGGTCTAATTTCTTTCATGTGTGTGAAGAAGTCAAAACCACAATAAGTAAAATTAACAAGGAGAAAATGCTGCGTATCAAAATAAAATACCTTAATTGTTGAAGTTCAAGAAAGAAATATTTGTACCTACAGAGGATGTTGCATACAAGGCATCTAATTGCAAAGTAAACACTATTACTTAGCAAGCGTCATCATCATCTTTTTCTACACCATTGGAGGGCACTCGGTTGCACCCATGAGGCCAGAATGAGCCAATTTGTTTTCCTGTGCTTATTGGAAGTACAGAAAAACAATGCAGGATGTTGGAAATAACCGGTATAGAAGGCGATTCTTTACTTCTTTGTCTTTCCTTACCTCTCCCCTGTATTCCCTTTGCTAATAATAATAATAGTCACAAAATGTGGCTTTGTCATTAAGTATCTTTCAGTATATGGGTTGAACTCATTTTTGTATCAGAAACTATTATCTTGTACAGGTTATCAGAAATGCTGACACTCACCCTTCCTCTGGTCTCATTTAGGATGTCAGTGCTGTCATCACTTTAATGCACACACATTGCGATGTGTGGAGCTAATACAAATGTATGTCTTTGGCATAAATAATATTCATTGTCGAATTTTCTTCTATGATGTTTTTATGACCAACAACCCTTCCACTAGGCAGATAACCGCAAATTGTGATTTTCAACGAATCATCTGGTAATAAAGAAGTATGTGCTGCACAAATTGAACCTCTTCCATGCGACATGAGCAGCTTCAACATAAATTATCCATAACAGGTTTATTTGTCATGAACTGCAGCCAAAATACCCTGATGGTTAAGTTACCTCCTGCATCTTAAAACTCCCCATGGAAAAAAAAAAATTATGGTTTTTGAGTTAGAGCTTTGCCTTCAAAATCTGTTCTTCTCTAGCATCAGTTATGACTTCTCCTGAAGATGTATAGTTGGAAAGGATTAGCAGTGCCAAGTTCCTCAATTATGGCTGATTTGGCAGCTTGTAACCAGACACAAAGAAAATATGAAGATAAAAATAAATATATAAAATACTGAACCTTAGTAAGTGTTAGGCTTTTACACAGATTAATTCATTTAACGTGCATGGCATCTTTAGGAGATAGGTTTTATTACCAACCCTATTTCACACTTTCACAGATAAGGAATCTAGGCTTATGGAAATTAATTAAGATGGTTAGTATCACCCAGCCAATAAGTGATGGAGCCAGTAGAAAGCCCCAGAATTCTGAGTTCCATGCTTTTAACCAAAATATTTTTCAATTCCACATACAACTCTTATGTATTACTTTGTGCAAGATATTTTGGGTGCTGTAGGAAAGACAGACAGACAAGGCACAGCTCTGCCCTCAAGTTATTCAAAATACAACAGAGGAAACAGACATGTACCTACAAGCACGTAGTAAGGGGAAGAACATGACAATGTCTTAAACAAGGAGTAAAAAATGTGAATTGGGAGAACAGATGTAAGACAGATAAATTCTGACTCTAAGGACCTAGGAAGTCTTTATGAAAAAGATAACAAGAACATACCATGTTGATACATTCAATTTTTTACAGAGGCAAAAAAATAAAAGAGCCCATGAATGATGTGGGGAATCCCAAGCTATTGTCTGGTTGATATAAGATAAATTTATTAATTTCTTACAATTTTGTTAAATAGGTACTGATATGTCTGTTTTACATATAACATATCTATCAAACTAGTGAATGCCAGAGCTGGTGCTAGAACACAGTGTGTTTCCCTATACACCATGCAATGTAAACAAACATTTTCAGTCCAAAAAGATAATGGGAAAACCAGGCTGCAGGTAAGATAATCAGCAATGTTGGGTCCTGGAATACACTACAGAGTGCATGCCCCATCCAAAATAGTCAAATGATTTGAAACAAACTAAGTAAGACCAGAAAAAAGGAAATAATTATATGTGAGCCAAATTTAGTCCAGAGGCCTTCATATTATAGCATCTGCACACTATGGTTTTTCTTTAGGATTTCTAACTACATTAAGTCACGAACTTAGTATTTGCAGCAATTTAAATTAAGGAAAGCATTTTGGGGATTAAAAAGATAATGCTTATCACAAATACATACATACATACATACATACAGAATAATACAAAAACTATATAGGAGGAAGTACCTGAGACTGTAACGCTACATTAGCACTTTGATATGTGTCCTTCATTCACTCATTCATTCATTCATTCATTCCACACATATGCCAGGCACTCTGCTAAATGTTAGGAGATATAATATTAAGCAAAAATAGACACATTCTACCTTTATGTAGTTTGCAGTATAATGGTACAAGACAGAGGATAGAAATAGAAAGCTATCAGTTGGAATCCATTTTGAAGTCAAAATACAGAGGTTTCATGCTAGAGTTTGAAGTGAAAATGGCATAAGCAACTTCAATAACTTAGACTTGTAGAGAGAGACAATATCCTGATAACCCAGAAGCTCCCCTGCACCACACACACACACACACACCTCTGAATCCTAGTGAGTCCTCCTGGAAAAAGAAACAAATATGCAGTCCCCGAAGGAAGCTTCAGTCAGCAGGGTCTGGCTGGTAACCAACAGGGAAGGCCAGCTGCCTGGCCCACAGCAATCTACATTGGGCAGCAATCCACTCTCTGTGAGCAAACGCTCTAGACCATCTGTGAATTTAGAAAGAGGAGGCATAAATGGCATCAGCTCAGCCAAAAGCAAGAGCATCCAAAAATGGAAGTGCAACCAATCTGTGCAAAAGGACGTTTCATCAGGGATCCAGCTTTTTAGTTCCAGGCTGACCTGCAGGTCAGTTCAGTTTAAATAAACAAACATTTGTTGAGCCACTGCATGTATCACAGACAATAAGATGGACTGAAAATATAGAGATAATGAGGACAATTTCTTGCCCTCCAGGAGCCCACAGTCTAGTGGAAGAGACAGATGCGTATACAGAGTGTACTCAAAATGCTTTGCAAAAAGCAGAACTTTGTCCAAATGGAGAGATCTGGTACCTTTTCCCAAAGCAGGCTTCTCAGATGGAATTATGTGTACAGATTACCTGAGAACTGTCTCTGTGCAGACTGTTATTCGGTATTATCAGGGGTGGGGCTGAGAGGCCACACTTCTAACACATGTCCACATGAAGTGGAAACTGCTGGTCTGAGAACCACATCCTGAATATCAAGATAAGCGGAGACCCCCATGCCTGACTGTGTCATGATCAGGCAAAGAAGCCAGGAAAGGGCATTTTACCAAGGATGAGCTGAGCAAAGACAAACATATGGGAGCAAGTGATCTCTGAGGATGTTGAGATCAGTTCTCTGTTTTCTGGCAGAAAGCAGGAAGTGGAAAGTATCTATAGAGGTAGGCATAAACCAGGTCTGAGCACAAAACTTAAATTGTATTCTACAGGTAGGCAGAAGCTTTGAGTATTTCATTCACCTTGAGAGCTTATATATGATCCAGTTTCCTGGGCTCTTTTCTACTAGATTCTGATTCTAAAACCTTGGGCACAGTAAGCTGAATTTTGCACAATGCTCCTCTCCAGGTGATTATTAGGCAGATTATTAGCAGTCCACACTTTGGAAAATATGGCACAGATGCTGGTCAGGATTGAAGTGTTTTATCCAGAGACACGAGATGTACTTTTGGAAAGTCATTGTGGAACTACTGGCTTCAAGTGGAAAAGCACGGAAATGTGCAAACTAGTTAGGAGCCTGTTAAAATAGTTCAATCAAGTGATGAGAAAAGTCTGAAATAGAGCGTTCAGTGGAGAGGACATATCTGAAAAACATGTCGGGATGGAAATTTCAGGGCTTTCCAGCTGATTAAGAGGAAGGAGTGAGCAAGTTAGGGGAATATACGGGACTCCCAGGCCTAGGTGACTGATAAGATGGTAAAGACAACAATTGAAATAGAGAAAAAAAAATATCAAGAACTGGTTGACCATGATGCTAAGTCTCAGAATGGGGTAGCCAGCTTTAAGGTTTCAGAGGGTCAGCCCAGAGCAAACGGGCAGCAGGCAGTGAGCTAAGACAGAAGCTCAGGAAAGACATCGTGGATGGAGATCTCATGCAGAGAAAGAAACAAAAAAGCCCTAATGTTGTCTGCCTTTTGCATCCTTCACAATGCAAAGCTAATGCCTACAAAAATACTGGTAAAATGTAACGCTCTTAGCAGTATACTTTAGTCCCTTTGGAAAGGAAGCTTCTATTTATTATCAGCCACAAACAGCCTAGAGAAAATGAAAATGAAAGTTTTAATAGAAACCATTGAAGGGAGGCCTCTGGGAATTTGTGGATAAAAGAGATGCTACATTACAAAGGAATCACCTTTTGAGGCCTCATCTTCTCACACACAGGTCAGGCAGTTAATGGTGAATGGTTGCAGATTACTAGCCAGTGTGAGACTCACCCTAAAAATAATATTACTGCAAAACTGAAGGTTGGCGGAGATGTCCAGGTGTGCAACCCCACGATGATCCTCAGGCAGAAATGAATCAACATAAGCCACACAGAGCTCTGTGCCATTACAACCGTTTATTTAATTAATGTGATGGAGAGTAACCTATTCAAACACCACCCACTGCCATCAATCAATCATGGTTTTTGGTTGAGCAGATAATATTTTCAATAATGAGTTTCATTCTTCTTTCCAAAGTGAAATCCATAATTTTGTTAAACTTCAGTAGAAAGCATAGATTGTGCCAAGTATAATACAATTTTTGGTGTACCCAAAGAATACTTGTAAATTTTTTGGATATAGTCATCTCACGGACTATTCCACTTTGATGGAGAGAGAAAAAAAAATTATAAAGGACAGGGAGTTGATTTCTCACTTGCCTTCTTTAATCTCTGCCAACAAAGCTGAAGCATTGGATTAGCCATTCAGTACCTCAAACCCTCTGCCCAGCCCTGGGGGAGCATTACACACACTAAGCTACACTCATATGATGGAATGGTATGCTGATTAAAAATGATGTCAAGTAACATTAGAAAATAGCTAGGACATTATTTTCAGTTAAAAAACACAAACTATGAATGCACATATATGTGTACAGACACCTATGCATATGTAAACAGAAATGTGTGTATTACACTAAAAAAGTAACAAAAATTGGACCAAATACTCAAATGATACCAAAGAAGACTTCTTAGTGATGGGATTAGAGGGTTTGGAGCTGTTGGGTTTTTTCTTTCATTGTTTGTTCCAGTTTACTTCTCATTTTTCTGAAATGAGCAAATGTTAATTTTATAATCATAGAATACAAAAGATCATACACACAAAGACTCAGTCTTTCTGCCCATATTTGTTTCCCCCATGTTCCCGCTCTGCACTAGTTCTCTGAAGGCTTAGACAGTGGGGTTTTGGGGTGATCAGCAGAGATGGGATCACAGCAAACAACCAAACATAACAGCCGGGTCAGCATAAGAGGTAGGATGGCCCAAAGCAGAGTAAACAACCTAGTCTGTCACCATGGTCCTCCTCAACAGGCCTTTCAAATAGCTCTTGATGACCTTGAGATGATAACTGCTAAGGAAATTCAGGTCACTGTGATGGCTCAAATCAGATGTTTTGTTATTCTATTTATGGGGTAAAAATCAACACCACATAGAACATCTCTGTCTAAGCTGTTATTCATCACAGGTAATGTGGTGTATCATGGTACATTTCAATTGGAGAAAAGCCTGTTCGCATAACATCGAAAAGACAGCAGATAATAAGTGTTGGCAGAAAGTGAAGAAAAGGGAATCCCTGAACACTGCTGCTGGGAATGTAAATTGGTGCAGCCACGCTGGAAAACAGCGGGGAGGTTCCTCAAAAAATTAAAAATGGAACTATCAAATGATCCAGCAATTCCAGTTGTGAGTCTGTATCTGAAGGAAATAAAATGACTACCTTCAAGAGATATCTGTGTCCCCGTATTCACTGCAGCATTACCCACAATAGCTAACATGTGGAAACAATGTAAGTGTCCATCAACAGAAAAATGGATAAAGGAAATGTGGGATATATATATTATATAGATAATACACACACATACATATATATATATACATATGTATACATGTATATGTGTGTGTGTGTGTGTATATATATAATTTAGCCATAAAAATGAAATAACTCTTGCTATTTACAACAACATACAGAAAACTAGACGGCATTATGCTGAGTAAAATAGATCTGAAAGAAAAAGACAAATCCTCTATTATCCCACTTACATGTAGAATGTAAAAAGAATGAACTCCTAGAAACAGATTGGCGATCACCAGAGCTGAAGGGTGGGAGGTGGATGAAACAAGTGGAAGTGGTCAAAATATACAAACTTCCAGTTATAAGATGAATAAGTTCTTAGTGTACTTCATGGTGAGTATAGTTAACAACACTGTATGGTATTCTTGAAAGCTGGTAAGAGAGTGAATCTTAAAAATTCTCATGTAAAAAAAAAAAGGTAACCATATGAGGCGATGGATGTGTGGATCTGTCACCTTATTGTGGTAATCATTCTGTTATGTATCAAATCATCTCATTGCACACTTTAAATTTACATAATATATCAATTATATTCCAATAAAGCTGGGAAAAAAGATATAATACAAACCCTTTCCAGATATTGATATTTTAAACCTCTGCATTACAAACACACATAATTTTTCTCTTCTCTACATCAAAATGTGTCACTTCCAAGGAGAAAAATGAGCAAATTAAATATTGATGATGATGTTCTTAAAGCGCTTTTTCCATCGGACAAAATGATACTGTGCTTAGGAATTTATGAAACAGTGATCCGTATAAGAATTTCAGAACCAATCTGTTCTATCTTTAAGAACAATTCTATTTGGTATAGTTCTTGACAATTTGATTTGCATACTATATTCATGAAGCTTAATTACATTAGCATAATTGTAGTACTGGGCTCTAAAATATGTAATGTAACTTTGTCCCATTTAGATTTTCAGGGACTTTGTGTAGCATTTGAAAAACTTTCAATGACAAAAAACAAAAATAATAAGCAGAGAATCCTTTTCCAGGAGTCTGAGTGAATTGTATTATTACCCGCCCCCCCACCCCCCTGCCAAACACACACACACACAAAACAAAAACAAAACCAGAAAGTTAATAATAACTTGACCCGGACCACCTTTTTCAGGAGGCAACTCAAATAATACTTCAAACTTCCTAATAGCCCAGTGAAGCAGGTCTGGATTCCCGCTGTTTTCTCTCTCTTTTCTACTTTCATCAAGCAATACAGCTTTACACCTGAATATTAAACCACTTGTTTTATGTAGAGAAGAAAAAAGGTGAAAGGAAGTTCATGAAGAAAAAGGAAAGCATTAAAAATTATTTAAAATTGAAAAGAATACAAAAGGCCAAAATGTGAAATTCATGAGTACCTCTGTATGTTAGATACTGAGATAATAATATAGTAACAAATAGCCCTATAATTTTTTCTACCTACCATGCTTTCATGCATATAAATACTTAATTTACAAGGGTCTAGGCTAGTCTAACATGCTTAAAACATTTTCAAACTAAGGCTTAAAAATGTTTCTCAAGGTATAAGACAAATAATGAGCTATGGGCTTGTATGTGCTACACATTCAGTAAATTTTAGAGCCACACAGAATTTCAGAAATCAACTCATTCAGTACCCTTAACTAAATGCAAGCATAGTAAGATCTGGGTGGTCAGTTACCCAAGACCAGCCAGGCAGAGGGAAGAAGATCAAAGATACTGATTCTGTTTTATAAGAATTTTGCCAGTGGTTTCACTTTGTTAGTAGTGGAGCCACAGGGATTTGGTTGGTACAACTCAAACTATCATCATTAAACGCAAATAAAAACTTTCCTGGTTCCTTTTCACTGCAACCTAATAGTGGCCTGGGACCACAGCCCGGTTGAGTGCTAACACTCCTATCTTTCATAGGTCTATGAAAGAAACTGGGTAATTTATAGTAATGGCTAATAATAATTAATGTAACATACTATTGTCTTTTAATCCTCACAGTGATCTTATGTGGTGAGCACTCTTATTACCCCCACTGACAAATGAGGCAATTCAGACAGTTTGTGTGGCTTCCACTGAAGTCACTCGGCTATGTTAAGCATGGACTATTACCATATTTGATCTGACTTTCACAACTATGATAACTCATTAATATCATTATTTCCATTTTATAGACAGGTAAATAGAGCACTCAGGGAATCAAAACACTACTCTAAGATGACTTAAATAGTTGGTGGTAAAGCCAGGGTTTGAATCAAGTTCTGTTTGATTCACAATCTGAATATTCTTTATATGTGCTACCTGTGCAAATCATCCTTAAATTACTTCTAGGGGTGCTTGGCTGGCTCAGTTGGTAGAGCATGCAATTTTTGATCTTAGGGTTGTAAGTCTGAGCCCCGTGTTGGATGTAGAGATTACTTAAAAATAAAATGTTTTTTAAAAAAAGAAATTACTTCTTTTTAAAAAGTTTTAATGTTTATTTTTGAAAGAGAGAAAGATAGAATGTGAGTGGGGGAGAGGAAGAAAGAGAGGGAAACACAGAATCTGAAGCAGGCTCCAGGCTCTGAGCTGTTGGCACAGAGCCCAATGAGGGGCTCGAACCTGCACACCACGAGACCAAGACCTTTGCTGAAGTTGGAGGCTTAACTGACTGAGCCATTCAGGTGCTCCAAAAAGAAATCATTTCCAAAGTCCATTTCTGGATGTTGCTTTGATGTGTTACCTCTTAAGTGTCTTCTTCTGCTTGCTGGTCATCAAAATGCCCCACTACAGAGCAGGAGCTAGAGCAACTCATTTATTAATTCATCCCTTGGCCAATGATACTCCAAAAGATCATGCATGTGACTTCTTGGAGTCAGTACATCATGGGTGCCTGTTTTATCCCAGGGAGGTGACCAGGACAGACTAGGCCTGGACCACAGTCCTGGACCATACCCTCTGTTAACTGTTAGATTCTCAAGGCAAACTCCAGTAGACATGTGGTTTTTGCCATAGGCCAGGTCATCAGTTCATTAGTGAAGTATCAGCATCTCTCAACTAATGAGCTAAACATATCCCTAGGGAATTCAAAGAAATAATCTTCAGATGTCTAGATATACAGGCAACTATTTTTGACAACTATTTTTTGGCTATCACTGAAGAGCAGGCTCTGGCCTGCTGGATTGAGTTGCACCTTCTATGCTGGTGAAGGGTTTTATAAGAGGAAGACAGAATCCATCCATCCAAGTAGGGAATGGCCTTCATCTGAACGATGAAGCGATGGGACACATGGGGCTGTGCCTTTAGAAGAAGGCGGGAGCTAATAAGCAGAATGAATATGAATATGGGTTGAATAAAAACTAGAATAACTCGATGTGGAGTTTCATAAACTGGGTCTAGAGGTAGTAAAATATTCCTGAAGTCAGCTTTAATCCTGGGAGTTAGGAATGACTCAGTGGGAAGAGAAAGGCAAATGACTGGGAATCCTGTGAGATTCATCCCACCTGTGTTAGAAACAGCCCCTGCTGCCTAGAGCCACTCAAATTTACATAGATAGTCACTGGTTCAAGAGAGTAAGGAGGAATTCTTAGAGATACTATCAACCATAGCATCTAGATAACAGATGTTGAAACTGGGAACAAAAGTGATGAAGAGCATATACCAAGTTGTACATTCTAGAGTAACAAGAGCCAAAACAACCTCTTCCTGTGTGTGATCTACCACAGTAGAACAATGAGCCATTTCTAACGTGTCCTCTGAGGAAGGAGCTATACTTACCTCCAGTTTACAAACGAGGTCACTGAATTATGAAAAGGTAAGAAGGCTGTTTTAATGATCCAAGATTTTTAGGTAGGAGTACCGGGAAAGGCAACTTGAATTGAAAGCAGGCAGGGATGAGAACCCCAAGATGAACAACAAAATTTTCCTCTGCACAGGCAAATTCATTTCCTAGTTCCCTTTCTTTGGAACTTAATAACAGCCCTTGGTCACAGCCTGGCTCTTGACTCTCTAGCATCACATTCTGATCCTCAATGGGTAATAACAATAGCTAACATGAACTGGGTTCTTACTCTGTGGTCAGTGCTGCTTGGAGTATTTTATATCCTGGGGCAGAACCAGTGATGTTTAACAAACATTCCTTTTTTTCTCCTCATTACGTTGGGGAGGGCAGTTCTTTCACTTAGCCAGAGACGTATGAAATGGCATGTGTCACTTCTAGGCTGTGCCACGGCGAAGTGCATCCCAATCCTCCTGCCTCTACTGTCTGTCTTTCCTTGCTGCAGCAAAGCAGAGGCCGCCTGTCCAGATGGCTGAGCTACAGGATTCAAGCAGTCTGGATTTTCAGCAGCTGAAGGATGGTCACTGGCCCCCAGGCCTATCCCGACCCATAAGTGCCTTTGTGTAAATGAGAAATCAATCCACAGAGCTTGTAGGCTGCTTTTCTGTGTATTCTGACATCTCACTGGTAACACATATCTGACTCCCTTACTTGTCACCATAGTCTCATGACTGTCAGATGAGAAAAGGGAGGCCCAGAGACGATGAAGGTCACCAAGCTTGGGCATAGGAAGGCCAGACACAGATTCAGGCAGGCTCACTCTAGAGATTGTGTTAGCACCCATTACACTCTCGCTAATATTTACAGTCACAAAGGATATGCATACTGACGTGCTCTATTAAAGTGATTAACAGTCCGTTTTGAATCATACTTTTTTTTTTATATTCTGACATGTCAAGTTACAGCTAAAATGCAATTCCATTTGAGCCATCCTTATTAAAAGCAGAAATGGGGCTCTGCCTTTTTCCATCTTCTGTCAAAGGGTTTCCAACATGGTGCACTTGAAAAATGATAGGGGTAAAATAGTATAAAAGGGCTGTTTTCAAATTTAGAAGGATTCTAACTTTAACAGGATGCACATAACACTAACAAAACACATTCCTCGGTTGAAAGAATGAGAATAGGAGCAAATAAAATCAATTTTTATGAAAATACCCCATAGGATAGAACAGGCAGGTAAAAGCAAACCAGTGAAAGGATTGGCTTCATTATTAGAAAGTTACTAACAGTAAATAATGATCTCTAGAGGAAATAAATTTGTTTTTTAATGAGAGAAGGATTTATCTTATGATGATTAAATGGTAAGCAATAGACAAATGTATCCAGAGAGAGAAAGAGGGCAAAGGTTGAGAGAGAGAGATTAGCTGCTTTTTGCCCAGCAGTCCATAATGAGGACGATTAGAGGAGACATAATTGATTACTAATATCTCTCAGCCTGTACATAAGAGGAATTATGGAAAATTAATCTTTGGAGTTATAATAAAACAGATGATGATAAATATCAGATGTAACCATCAGTGTGGAACAAAATAACACATGAGAAAGAGAAAGTTAAACAGTGATTTGCTCTTTTGTACTAAGGACATGGTGTGGACACAACATGCAGCTCTCAGAAATGCATCATAAGAAAAATAATATTATTTATTACTAATGTTTACAGGGTGCTTTATGTGAACTAAACACTGTCTGAGGCACTTTATATAAATAGACTCATTTAATCCTTTCAATTCACATAGTATTATCCGATTTTTAAGAGAAGGAAACAGACACAAAAACCTTAGTAACTTGCCTACATAGTCACAAATGTGGAAAGTAGGTAGAGGCAGGCTTTAGGCTCAGGGTTTGGCTCCACAAGCTGTACTGTTAACTACCTCTCCCCCAAATCACTGCTTGGAAAATAGGTGGTAGGGAGGCCTCTTGTCATGGAAAGAGCACAAGGCTTGAAATCAGAAGAGTTGAGTTGCATTCCTTCTCACCTCTGCACCTTACCACCACTTACCAAAGTCGAGGCCAGGGGGATGAGTGTGTTATATTTCTATAATGATCCATGATCAATGGATCCACATCCCCTGTACAGGGTTGTTGTCATGATCAAATTAAGGAAGGGAAAGATGCAGCAAATGCTTTGTAAACTTCTCAATGCTTTATACATATGAGAAACTAAATCCAGGGTATAACATAGCACCTAGGTGAGTGTTTAAAGCACTCCATGTAATTTCCTGGGTGGGGGGCGGGTATCAGCCAGTTTAGGTTTCCATTACAAAGTGCTACACATTGGCTGGCTTACACAACAGGAATTTATTTCCTTATGGTTCTGGAAGCTAGAAGTCTGAGACAAGGTTATCAGTGTGATTAGGTCTTGGCAAGAGCTGTCTTCCTGGCTTGCAGGTGGCTGTCTTCTCCACTGTGTCTTAACATGACAGAGACACAGAAGGAGAGTAAGCCCTCTGGTGGCACTTCTTATAAGGGCACGAATCCTATTATGAGGGCCCCAGCCTCCTGAGTTCCACTAAACCTAATTATCTCCCAGAGGCCCCATCTCCAAATATGATTACACTGGGGGGTTAGGACTTCAACATATGAATTTAGGTGTAATACAATACAGTCCATTAGTACTGGGTGCAAAATCAAAGCATTTCTATTGTGTGTTTATGTTGGATAAGAAATCTAGAAGACAGGGTGAATACAGGGTGAGAGGAAAGCCTGAAAATAGCACTAAATGTCTGGTGAATCCATGATGTCACCGAGAAAACAAGTACCATACAAGGATCAGGTGTGCATATGTGTCCAAAATGGTTGTAAAATGCTTTGAAAAAGAGAGCAGAACGCTTCTTTGGAATAATGTTAAAAACAACAGCAACAACAACAAAAAAGCCCCCCCAAAAACCCACTATAATTTATGAGGCACTTCACTCTAGTGGATAAGAACAGGTTGCCAAGCTCATCAGATAGATCTAAGCTTTGATCTTGACTTTGCCATTCAGGGTGACCTCCAGGTCATTTAACTTCTCTAAATGTGGTGTCCCTCTCTTCTATTGCTAGAGTTTCCTGTCCAGCAACCCACCACCATTCTTAGACCTTAGAAATGTTCCAGAAAAATGCACATCCTCCATTGTCAGAGATAGCCTTTGTCCTCTTAATGCTGAATTTTTAACATTCATATACCCAATTTCTGACTCAATGTCTGTACCTGAAAAGTTTGTAGGAATCTCTAAACAAATCCAACAGTGACTTTGTGGTACTCAGTCTCATCCTACTTACTCTCTATGAAGACTTTCAGCAATTTGATTTTTCTACTTGGTCAAGCACAAAGTTCTGAATCATTTTTGGCTCCTCTCTTCTCTGACACACTACATCTTGGCAGCTTTGCTTTCAGAATCCATCTAGAATCCAACCACTTCTCTTCATTTTCACCATGTCCATCCTTATCCAAGCTTTCAACATCTCCCACATGGATTAATGCTAAATAACCTTCTTGTGGTTCCTGTTGTTCCCACTCATGCCTACAATGTGTTCTCTATTCCAGGAAAACATTTTAAATGCCTATGTTAATGCAAATGGATCAATTTACTATAGCCTATTCTATTAACACATTTATATAGGAGCTAATAAATTGAATAACTAATTAAAACTTAGCTGTGACTTCTTCTAAGAAGACTTGTCCAATAATTTACAAGTATCTGATTATGTTCTGGAACTGAAGTGGTAAACAAAATAGAAAAGATAAAAAATAATGTGTGTGTACACACACACACACACACACGAAGAATAAGAGACCATACCAAAAAAGTTCCTAGGGATCTTGGCTAATTAAGAAGACATAGCTGGGGGGCACCTGGGTGGCTCAGTTGGTTAAGCGTCTGACTTTGGCTAGGGGTCGCCATCTCGTGCTTCCTGAGTTTGAGCCCCGCATCAGGCTCTGTGCTGACAGCTCAGAGCTTGGAGCCTGTTTCAGATTCTGTGTCTCCCTTTCTCTCTGCCCCTCGCCAGCTCATGCTCTCTCTGTCTCTCAAAAATAAGTAAGTGTTAAAATTTTTTTTTAAAAAAAAGATTCTTAAAAAAAAGTGAAGTTGAAATTCTTCATGTAAAATATTTATTGACTAAAAGACTAGAAATCAAGCTTCTTTATCCAATCCCATACTATTGGTGTGAAAGTCATGTGCAAAGTGTCTATAGACTTCTGTTTGGGTCAGAGACTTAGGCATGTTGTGCTGAAGGAAAAGAGAGAAACCGCAACCTGTTAACTGAGGTTGAAGACCTCTCAGCCAAACACACCGAACTTTCATTACAGATCCAGGACCAGCAGGGACAGAGTCAGAACCCTAAAGGCAGGTCCCAATTGTCAAACAGGTGATGCTCCAACAGTTCATTTGAAAATTGATTGTGTGGAACTCACAGCATTTTCTCCCATAAAAACGGTGTTATAAATGGGGGTAGGGTGTGTCCCATGGCCAACACATAAAAGCTTATTTAGCCCATAATGAAGCTGAAACCCAGCACATTTGCAGCAGAAAAATAACTCTTTCGCAACTAGTAATGAAACAAAACAGAAAAACCTATAAACTTGAATAAAAAAAATAGCAGCTTATTTCTCTTGAGAGCTACTGCTTATAGAGACAGTTTTAATTAAAAGAGGATGAGGGAGTAAATGGAGATGTTGATGGAGAGCTCAGGAGGGTGGTCTGGTTATTGTCTTATGTCACTTTGAAGCATAAGGCCTTGGTTCTCCTTGGTATGACTGTATCTACTTGTAGCTTTTGTGTTGGTCAACCTGATGGACATCAAATTTTTAAATTCCTGGAACAAAGAATGAGAGACAAAGGAAATGGGAAGTAAGAAGACGCTCATGAGGTAACCTGAAGAAAATTAAAGGTAAGAAAGATAGTTGGAAGGATAGATTCGTGTATGTGTGAAAAATGGTCGTCACGGAAAATTCGCTGGGAAGAAAAGGGCATACTATGTTTCTATGCTCTACTTGGAGGAGAGAACAGCGGATAACTCACATAATTCCACTAAAAGTTAACTTTAGAGTCTCGTAGCTATCTGGAACAAGACAGGAAAGGAAAGGTCCAGAAGAGAAGATGTGTTTGATTCAACATTATTTATGTAGGGATATGTTTGTTGGGACCTTGGTGTTTACCATCTTCTGAGTCTCTTTTTAAACATCTTTCGATTATTTAATAACCTTGTTTGGTAGTAAAACATTAGAACTTGAGCAGAAAAATTAATTTGGGATTTTAATTATCTTTACACTTTCTTTACTGGTATATGTTATCCAGCTATGATTAAAAGTGCCCCAAATCAGCTTTTTGTGTGATCCCCAGACTCTAACCACAACAGAACTTGAAGCCGTTAAGATTGTGCAGTTATTTTAATTGTGCTGAGTGAAGCACTAAAAAAAAACTTCCATTTTGTTTTGGCCAAATAATCTAACGTTTAAAAATTAATGCCTTCAAATTTCACTATTAATATGGTTTTGTCAGGGCTCAATGCAGCTAAGAATATTAGCAGCTGTTTATTTGGAGGGACGGGGCAGGAGCATGCCACAAGACAGATCATCAATAGTGGTGCACACTCTATAGCCAACTTGTCATGGTTCTGAGGGGACGTCTCGCACTTAACTCTTAACCTTTATATGCCTCAACTTTCCTACCTGTAAAAAGACGTTGATGGGACCCTTATGTGAGTTAATCCATGTAAGAAACCTACATTACATTACCGGCTGGCATGTGGTGAGCCCTCAATAAATATTAGCTATTATAATTCCTATTAGGCAAATATTTTGATTAAGAGTTCCCATATCTGCTAGAAATTAGATTTTAGTCTTCAGAATATTGGAATACATTTAATGGTAAACTACGTGAAGCATGCATTGATTTTTTCTTGTATATTTTGGAAGGCATCTACAGTATTGTAGCATTTCAAAGTCATTTTCACTGACCAACAAATGTCAATTCTTATTACATTTTTAAAGAATAGCTATTGTAGTATCATCAAACTTGCGGAAAGGTTAAAGTTCAAGTGTTTCAATTTAATTTGAAAAAGTGATACTAAGAGATACTCTGCCTATCATTTAAGATCATCTTCTCTGGAAAGCCTTCTTTGGCCACCAGCCATGACAGATTAGGGGTTTCTCCTGCGTGCTCTCAAAGCACTTCTTCCCTGGCTTCCGTCACACTGCCTCTTTCCTCACTTGCCTCTCCAGGTCTGTACAAATACAATTTGGATACTACCTCTTGTGATGAACTGATACCTCAAGTTCAACACATAGGGAAAAATTATATACCTCCCGGGACACCTAGGTGGCTCAGTCAGTTGAGCATCCAACTTCGGCTCAGGTCATGATCTTGCGGTTTGTAAGTTCCAGCCCCACACTGGGCTCGCTCTTGTCAAGCCTTTCAGCAAAGAGCCCACTTTAGATCCTCTGACCCTGTCTGTCTTTCCCTCCCCTGCTTGTGCTCTCCCCCGCATAAATAAATAAATAAATAAATAAATAAATAAATAAATAAATAAATAAAGTTAAAATAAAACAGAATATATACCTCTCCTTCTCAAACCTCCTAATCCTCAATATTCCTAACGAATGTATTCCCTTCTGAACAATTTGTTTCCAGAGCTATCACATTAAGTGTTATGCTACCCGCACACTTCAAACCATGTATCAAGTGAATCATCCAATCTGG
The DNA here is from genome assembly GCF_018350155.1 of Leopardus geoffroyi. Lineage (NCBI taxonomy): Eukaryota > Metazoa > Chordata > Mammalia > Carnivora > Felidae > Leopardus > Leopardus geoffroyi. The sequence goes on from NC_059342.1 coordinate 49,488,680, forward strand.
CATTTCTCCCTTTCCGTCTCTTTGATCATTTACTACTTTCAAACCAAAAGTCTCTATTAATAATGACTGCAACTAATATTGGCATCATCTCCCCAGATCCCCAGGGCAACAAAGGTCTTGCCCTCCCCTACCTGATGCATTTTCCTCATGATAGCTACAGATTTCTCTAAAACATAAATCTAATAATACGTAAAATCCAACAATGGTTTTCACTACCACGAACTAAAATTCAAGCTTATTAATTTAGGATGCAAGGTTCTGTGTAACCTGTTCCCTCTTTTTACCGCCAGCTTCACCTTACACTGCTGTTCTAACCTGTGAGGTGAGATCATGGTGAGCGATGTATGGTTATGTTTGCAGGTACTGAGATCACTTCCTGGTACACAGTGAGCACCCATTAAATGTCAGCTATTGGTATTTACTGCCAGGAGATCTACACTTCAGCCATTCTGAATCCAGACAGGCCATAGTTCTTCCCACGTCTGGAATCGAACACGTGTTAACTCCATCTTCAATATAGCATTCACCATTACCATGCTTACATCCTAACAGAAATATCCTCGCTTTGTTTGCATTCTTGACTACTAGTACTTGAGCTCAGGTGGATAAGGCCTGTGTTTGCCTCTTTAACTACTGTTTACCTAACATACAGCACAACAGCACGTGTAGAATAGGTGCCCGATAACTGAGTACTGATTGGATTATTACCCATGGCATGTAACTGTGAAAGTTATGTAAAAAATTCTTCAAATATTCAATAAATGAAAAGAATGGAAGTAACACAGTCAGTCGCAAAACTAGTATCAGCACCCTGGACGTAGGGTTTCTCACTCAGCATTCATTCATTCATTCACTCATTCACTCCTTCAAAAGCATATTACAGGCCATATTTTCTATGTTTTTACCATCTGTTTAGGGAGACACAAAAGAAGTAACTGCAGCACAGGTTAGTAAGTAGAGTGAAGTAAGCATAACATGCCTTGAGGGTATAGGAGATGAGAGTCATGTCTATCTGATGGAGTCAAGAAAGGCTTAATAGAGAAACTAATGCTTGAACCATGTCCTAAAGGACAACTAATAACCAGTTTAGCAGTTAAAGCATGAGAGCACACAGAACATGGGACAGAGAAAGATTTATATGCACTGGAGATACTTTATACCATAAGGTAGATGGTTTGGGGGAGGAGAAGCAGTAAAAGATTTAAAAAGAGAAGCCAACAAAGACAAAGTCATTGATGGTTCTCTTTTGGGTACGCTATCATTTCCCTCCTCCCAACTTGTGCCTGGCACGCAAAACTGCAAATGCTTCTTTCTTGGAAGTGTTGGACAGTGTCTCTTTTCAGCTGACTTGCTTTGTAACTAACCCTTGCCTAATCCTTCATCTGACTGGTAAGAAGAAAAGAGACTGGTATCCACTGGTCCATATCCTCCTTTTGGGCAGGGCTCATGTGTTGAGTGACCCACTCTACCTCTTTTCTCAACCTACCCAGCACACTGAGTGACTGTGTTCTGCTTTCTGATCTTAAAGTGATAGGTGAGAGCCCGGAGGCTGGGAGTAGAGTTTCTCTGCTCAGTAACTGAATGATTGGGTGGGAGATGGGGGTAGAAATACATTTTAAAAAGCCATTCTGATCAGAAATCCAAGATTTTTCCTTCAATGCAGATATTCCAAGGTGTGGGGAAAGCCTACATTTGGTACCTGAAGTTTATATCTGTTTCTCAGTTGGTTCTCAGTTGGTTCAGAACCCACAGGGAATAGTGTGGATGGTTCTGAAAATATCTTCAGCAGCTTTATTATCTATATCAAGCAACTTTGGACATTTACCTTTCACAGGTGGGCAGCAATGGTACGAGAGTTCTATACAAGACACCGTTTTAGAATTCACAATAAAAAAAATTCAACAGGCAACCATTATTGACACATCTAACTCTTCCCAGGGAAAACCACATAAACTTTAAAAGAACTACATAGAATTGCCTGAACTTCATATGGATCACCGGAGGGCAAATGGAGCTATAAAGAAAGGTAAAATTATACTTTGAATTTACCTACAGTAAAAATGTTTCAAAGTACACTTGGGAAGTCAGTTATACTGCGTTATGAGCACAATTTTGCTAGGAGGAACAGGATTGGACCACTTAATTTCTCTGATGGGACTCTGAAATCCTTTTACTATAGTCTACACAAGGATTCATTGTAAAGGGACTTGAAAGCTATAAAGAAAACCTGGTTATGATTTTGTCCCTTCAAATCCAGAAAATGAAAATCTACCACTGGGCATCTTTTTTGAGGGGTGAAGGCATTGCATGGTCTATTAGTAGTATTGGTATTATTAATGGAATATGCACTAGCAGAGACATTTTTCTTGTGAAAATTTCCAAATCTTATAGTCGGCTAGAAAAAGGATTTAAGTGTGCATTATAAAGATCATAATTTGAAAAGAAAATATGCTATACTCCTTTGGAGAAGTAAAAGGGTTACACTGTATAATCTTCTATGGGTTCAATATATGTAGTTCAATCCAGAGGGACTCCTGTGGGGATTTAATTAACGATATTTTGTGGCTCCAATTAGAATGAGATTCTTAACCTTTCTAATGTGCTGACCTACCTTTAGAGGAAAGAAAAATTATACCACAGGCATGCTAAGTAATTAAATGTACATTGATGCTACTAAGAAATGTGACCAACTTTTTCTTATTGGGAAATGCTCCAAACGGTCATTAGGTCTGATAAACTTTCCATCCTTAAAGATAGTAAACAATTTCCTGACATGACAAACACACCCAGAAGTTCCAGTAATACCAACATCCAAATGTCATTTTCAGCGTGTGAGCCTTTACTGTTCCTTAAGTGAGGCAGGAACTAAGCATTTATCATAAACTCCAATTAAGGAGTTTCTTCTTACAGGCTGCACTCAGGCCTGATGGAAAACTCTTAAGAAGGGACAAAAGGTTTTATTTATAAAAGCGATGATCTGTTCTTCAGTTGGAAGAAATTACCTAGTGTATATACTTTGCCTAGGTTTAAGAACAACTGTTTTACCAAGTTTTACCCAAGACAAAAAAGGGCAAATACTGTATGATTCCACTTCTCTGAGCCACCTAGAATACTCAAATTCACAGACAGCAGAATATTGGTTACTGGGGCTGCGGGTTGAGGGGAGAAGGGGGAGTTGCCTAATTGGTACAGAGTTTCAGTTTGAGAAGGTGAATTCTGGAGATGGGTAGGGGTAACAGTTGCACAACATTGTGAATGTGCCTAATGCCTCTGCACTGCACGCCTAGGAAAGGTTAAAATGATAACTTTTATGGGTATTCTACCACAGTATTTAAAGAAACTGTTTTACCAGATCTTTAATTTGGAAGACGGGACCCTTCTTCAAACCATCTGAAGATTATTTTCCGAAAGTTCTATCCAACCTAGCCACCAAATCCACAATTCAACAGTCTGTCTGGTTTGAACCCCACTCCAGACTCATTACCATATTTGTTTCTCAGGGTTTTTTTCTAATTTGTATTTTATTTCCTTGAAAAAACCTTGTTGAGCACCTACTACGTGCTAGCTATTGGTTTACTTTCTGTATGCTGTAATGAACCAATCAGTAAAGGGGGGGGGGAACCCTGTTCTTACGAAGCTTGCATTGTCTATATTTAGCAATGTGTTAATATTTATTCAAATACTCCGAGCATCAGTGTTATAAAACAAAATCTCAGTCAAGAAACAAAGGAATCAGCAGGATGCATGCTACTTAGTAACCTGTTTTTATAGCTCTTTCTTTGAATTCACAAAACTGACTAAAATTCTTGGCACTACAAGGCCAGTTTCTTGAGAAAGATATTGAAATTAGCTCACGTTTGTCAAATATTTTCAGACCAGGTGCCTCTTAAATCATGATGTAGTAATGATGATGAGCTATTGTGTCAGTAAAGTTGTTGCTTATTGTAATTATTTATTCTGGAAAGCCTAAAATTGTGTATCAGTGTAAGTCTCATCAAACCCAAATGGTTGGCATTGGCCAACGACACTAAAACTATGTAAATCTTTAAAAATTGAAATTGATTGTCTTCATTATTTGTGTGTGAATTTAAGAAAGGGATATGTCGAAATACATAATTAAGTGGATATTTAAAAATCAAAGTGACATGGAAAATAATCCATGGAAGTGTGACCTGGGAATACAGCATTTATATTCTTCAGATGTTCCAGGACAATGTATGTTGTCAGAATGTTGTAAGAGAACACACATAGAACTCTGGTTTGGAGAATCCTCACCCTTCCTCTTAGATGGAGGGATCAATTGTTTACCCCTTAAAAAAACGCTGCAGGTAAACTTTATGTTTTTGAAATGCAAAAGTAAAAAATGCAAAGAATAAAAAAATGACCAAAAGAGTTACAGTGGGATAGTGTCCAAGGTTTGAGAGGGGAACATAATGTTTATTTTTTTGACAGAGGCAGACAGAAGGCAAGTGAGGGAGGGGCAGAGAGAGAGAGAGAGAGACAGACAGACAGACACACAGACACACAGAATCCAAAGCAGGCTCCAGGTTCTGAGCTGTCAGCACAGAGCCCCACAGGGCTCAAACTCACTAATTGCGAGATCATGACCTGAGCCAAAGTCACTTAACCAACTGAGCCACCCAGGGGCCACATGTCTTTTTTAGATTCTGTCACATATAGAGGAAGCGAGGAATATAGTGTTTTAAGAAGTACAAATTAAAATCAATATTAAATTTAAAAAATAAGTAAATGATATTAAATAGGAAAATAAAATTATTTTAAATATATTGATATTAAAATAGGATATTTATATTAAACTGATATGAAGCAGGAACTCTGGAGGACAGCATGTAGGAGGGAATCCCTGAAATCTAAAATATCTTTTCCTCCAGGTTTCCTCCAATATATAATTCATGGCCTTGAGGGTTATTTACAAGGCTGTGCCAGGATGAATTGAGACTCATGGTTAATCCTCTGAAAAATGCTGTGTTGTTACTCAGTGCACCCCTTGTGTCAGAAGAGCATTTTCCTTATAGTTACTTATATATAACATATACATGAGAGGGGGAGGGAGGGAACGGGATGAAATCAGAATAGGATGACCTATATACTCTTCTCCTCTTGTGTCAATAATCCATCCACCATCCCTACCTACCCAGGTAAGCAATATCTACAATGTAATATGCCTCTTCTCCCATTTTTCCTCCATACTCATATAATCCTACAGAGATGTATGCATAGGTACATTTTTAATCATTGTTTTTATCTTTATTTCCAAAAGCTGGATCAGAGTACATACCTAGCTATGTCTTATATAAAACTCTTCCAGTCACCCCTCGAACACAATCTCATTGTTTCTACAGGACTGCCCAGGACACTGTGATGTGTAGCTGGGTACAGGAAGCATAATTATGGAAACATTCCCTGATTTGGGGGCATTTTCTTTTATTGGCCATTAAAAAACAATGCTATAATAAGTAGCCTTGTAATGGCTTTACTAATTGGTACTTTTATTTCTATGGGATAAATTCCCAGCAGTGAATTTCATCAGCCAAAAGGTTTATGTACCTTTTATTTTAGTAGGTGCTATTAGATTACATCCCAAAGAGGCTCAACTCTTCACACTTCTTCCATCAATTTAGGAAAATACCGGGATGAGCCTGAGTAGATTCAGTTATACTGTGGCAACTAACAATCCCAAAGTTTTAGGGGCTAACACAAAAACCATTTATTTTTCATTCATGTAAAATCGGGTCTGAGTCCAGACAATTCTGTAAGCCAATTGTTCTTTATGAAGCAACTCAAGCTTCTGTGTATGGGCTGTCATCTCAACAATCGTCTGGAAGCCTCAATCATGTACAGTCTCATCCACAATCAGGATAGCAGGTGAAAAGAGGAGACAGGCTACCTGCAATGACGATTAAGTGCTTTGATACAGAATTCACACTTACTCATATTGTCCAGTGATTAGCCAGACCGTGTGGCACTGCCCCATGAAACTGCAAAAGGGCAAGGGAGTGCAATCCTACGTGTCCAGCAAGAGAGCAGACCAGAGGGGCGAGGGGTAGAGGGATGGGAAAAACTGGTGAAGCAGAGTGGGAGATGCAGGCTCCCCATTATGGAATGAATACGTCATGGGAATACAAGGCACAGCATAGGGAATATAGTCAATGATATTGTCATAGCGTGGCATGGTGACAGATGGTAGCCACACTTGTCGTGAGCACAGCATAACATTCAGAGAAGTTGAATCACTAGGTTGTACATCTGAAACTAACGTAATGCTGTGTGTCAACACTTCTCAGATAATTTTTTTAACAAAAGACAGAAGACCAGATGTGAGTGCACACTGCGTGTGTGTCTCTATCATCACACCTCTTCCTCCATATCCTCCTATAGTAAGTACTTTAGATCTTTTCAACTTTCGCCTACCTCAGGGGTTTAAATGGTAACTTTGATAATCTGCATTCCCTCAACCAATAGGACTTTGAACGTTTTTTCATATGCTAATTGGCATTTTCAATTCGTTCTCTGAATTGTCTATTTGTATCTCTTGCTCATTTTCTGGTCCTAACCTCCCTTCCAGCCTTGTTTCTCCCTTTTCCTGTCCAAAAACCCAGTTATCCAAACAGATTTCTAAGTTGCCTCTAAATAGGCCAAGGGATGTAATATTTCTGTGCTTGTGTCTATGCTGTTAATATTCCATAGCCTTCCCTTGCTTCTCTCTCTCATCTACCTCCTTCCATTCATCCAAGTCCCTTTCACAATTAAAGGCTCAACAGTGGGCCCACATCCTCTCTCAAACATTCCCATGCTCACCAGCCTTTCTTTGCACAAATTTTCTGTATCATTATTTTGGTGCTTAATCTATACAACCCTCACTTGTTCTTCATCATTTTATAAGTATCCCATCTCCCTCTGAGAAATGGAGATTTCCTGTTTTTCCCAGTAAACACCCTTTCAAAATTAATTTCCTTCTTTATATTACAATAATTCCTCTCTGTCTGGTTGAAGGAATAAAGGGTCAAAGTATAGATGAAAGACATATGATCTAGGACACTCAGGTAACGTAAAGTCCCTAGGTCCTGATGAATCATTTACTTAGCATGCTGTGTTATTGCCTGTAGTGTCTCTAACCTAAGAACCATTATCATTCTCACAGGAACACCAAGTTGGTCAAATACTTCGCAGACATCTGCTACTCAAGTGAGCCGTACTGAATGGGCAATATGAGTGTACTTGAGGCGGAAGTGGGCCACTGGTAATTTCAGACATCTTCGGTGCCCTCTTACTACTGTGTAATACATTCCATAGAACCCATGTGGCTGAAGATGTCAATGTATCATCCAAGATACTTCACTTTCTACACAAAAGCAATTCATTATTAGAAAGCTACAGGGTATACAGAGTACAGAGTATATTCAAAGTACTATGTTGAAATCAATTTGCCTATCAAGTACCAAGAAAAAACTATAAGTCATCCACTTTATAGAAGTGAATGATCGGGAAAGTAAGCTATAAACTTGCTGCCCTATGCATTACACACTAAAAATATCATTCAAGACCCCTAGGACAACTCATGTATATGTTTTCAATATTTCACTTGTTAAGAAGAATGGGGTCATGGGGCATCTGGGTGGCTCAGTCGGTTGGGCGTCCGACTTCAGCTCAGGTCATGATCTCACAGTATGTGAGTGCCAGTCCTGTGTGGGGCTCTGTGCTGACAGCTCAGAGCCTGGAGCCTGCTTCAGAATTCTGTCTCCCTCTCTCTCTCTGGCCCTCCCCTGCTCATGCTCTGTCTCTCTCAAAAATAAATATTAATTTTTTCTTAAAAAAGAAGAGTGGGGATATACTGAACAACAATGAAAATGTTTAAGGTCCAATTCCTTTAAACAACTTGATTAGTTTTTCTTCCTTGATAATAATTATTCTTATGGCTTAATAACTGCTCCTTACCTTTCTGAACATTTTAAGTGTTCGTTACACGAAGTTAGGAGTGGGAGAGGATAGCAAGGTCTTATCTTAAACCAAAACAAAGATAAAGTGTGGATGAAAAGATGGCTTTTACAGCAAGTAATTTAAGTTCATATCATTCCATTTATGTGCTTACTAGTAGACTGCTAACTGCAACTCAACCTGCATATATATGACATATGTTGAGAGTAAAATTGCAGTCTCAAACTATGCAAATAGTAGCATCAATTGCATATACATATACACACACACGTGTGTATATATATGCATATGTGTATATATACACACATATATATACATATATACACACATATGTGTGTGTATATATATATGTGTGTGTATACATAACTATATATGGTTATGTGTATATATATATATATTGTGTGTATATATATATGTATGTGTGCATATACATAACTATATATATATATATATATATATAGTTAAATCTCCAAATAGAAGACCAAAATGGAATGAATGGATGGCCTTGCCATAAGTAATCAATAATCTACCTTAGCTTGCATTTTCATGTTCTTCTTGACCACCCATGTTTGCAATATCTGTTATCACCAAATCCTTTAAGTCAATGCACTTTGGCACGTGAAGGGGTAGATTAAGTGTATTGCCCCACAGGCAATAACACGTCTGAATCAATGTTGCAGTTTTGTGCTTCTGTTCTGTGCTTGTGCTTTTGTGATAATGCACAGTAAAAGGTTACCTGGTGTTCAACTTTAATGCAGCTTTGAGATTTTTACATTCTCAGTGTCTTATAACCTTCTTATATAAGAAATACATATGTCATATATAAATATATACAATATTATGTATTTATAAGTATATAACATAATATATAACATTATATATGTGTGTATATATTTTATATATCTATATATGTGATCTGACAAAAACATGATCACATGAAATCTGCTAAAATTAATTAAACAAAGACAGAGACTCTGTTTCAGGTTTTAGGCTATCTCTAAGATGGACAGCTCATTGTGGGAGCTTTCAGTAAAGTTTCACAAGTGCTTTAAATCTGATACATGGGCTGCAATACTTATTTGATTGGAATTAAACTATTCATACTGGACGGACAGTTCGTTCAAAGTGGTCAAAATTTCTGAGCATGAGATTGTTATGCATAAAAATCTTAGAGCAGAAACAGCAAATTGAGTTTTACATTTTTCTCAGTAGTTCCTCAAACTTTGAATACATGAGAACAATTCAAGAGGAAATTCCAAAATACAGATTCATGGGTCTCAAGTGAAATCTACTAAGTCCCACTCTCTGGAGTGCAGTCTAAAAATCCTCATTTAAAAATAACCAGCCCAGGAGACAGGGATGTATAGTTGGTTTTGAGAATCACAAGGAAGCCCCCTTAACTGTCTTAGAGTTGTAAGTGTACTACTTAAATATCCAAATAAAAAATATCGAAGGGATCATAATGTGCTACGCTATCTATTGTTTTTAAATCCACATTTTAAAAAGACTTTCTCATACTTGTTTTGTTTTCCTACCAGTGTGGAGTGAATTCACTTGGAAATTTCCAGCTTTTCACTTCATTTTGCTGCCCAAGGCTCATAGTAAAAATCTATGTTCTGATTCTAGTGGGGTATGCTCCATGGAGCTGGGAGAGTTGCCAGACAATAAGAGGAAAAGGAATAGGTTGGAGGAAAAGTAATAAAGGTGAAAGATCTTGAGTAATCATTGAGTAAATGCACATCGCTATACCTTTTCTCCTGATTTTTCTCATTAAGATTTCAGAAGAGAGTACCAGATATATAATTCTTAATTGTTTCAGGGGAGACAGGGATCTTTATAGAATCAAACTTTCTTGAGCTGGAAGGAATGTTGGGGTTATTTAGTTCAATAGCTATAAAATTCACCAGCCTCGCACCCAGTGAATGGCCCCTGAAGCCAGAAACTGCACTTTGTTCGCTCCATATGTTGAATGACTCAACAGAGATTCCGGGAGGCAGCTCATAATGGAGTGGGGAAAAGACGGTCAGATTTAGACAGAACCTAAAGTTTTTATACATAATACAGAACACATCCTCAATTACTTAAGCCAAGTAGCTTGAGCTACTCTTTCCTCTTCATATACAAGCTCCTCACACTGCTTTTCACGTCTCCTTTTTTCTGGTGAGGTTGCTATTAATATTCATTGTAACACAATATTTTCTTCATTTGACTATTAGTAACTTTAATAAAAATTCTACAGCTATAAGGGGAAAATGAGAATTTGATCAAAAAAAGAAAAAAATACTACAAAAGGGAAAAAGCAAACAATGGTTTAAAAAAGTAATAGACATCAATTGCGGATGTTAAATTATATCAATCTATACAATACATATGAAAGAACTGGCTTTTCCCATTAAAAAACAGAGACCATCAGGTGAATAGGTGAAATATAAGTAAAACTCTGTCACATCTTATTAAAAATATACATTTAATGGGGTGCCTGAGTGGCTCAGTTGGTCGAGCGTCTGACATGTGATTTCAGCTCAGGTCATGATCTCACAGTTGGTGGGATCAAGCCCCGCATGGGACTCTGCACTGATAGCATGGAGCCTGCTTGGGATTCTCCCCCTCTGCCCCTCTGTCTCTCAAAATAAATGTTAGGGGCGCCTGAGTGGCTCAGTCGGTTAAGTGTCCAACTTCAGCTCAGGTCATGATCTCACGGTTCCTGAGCTCAAGCCCTGAGTCAGGCTCTGTGCTGACAGCTCAGAGCCTGGAGCCTGCTTCTGATTCTGTGCCTCCCTCTCTCTCTGCCCCTCCCCTGTTCATGCTCTGTCTCTCTCTGTCTCTCAAAAATAAATAAATGTAAAAATAAAATACATTTTTAAAAAAAGGAAAAAATACACATTTAAAGAAAGGTTGAAAATAAGGAGACAGGTAAGTGGAAGCCAAAACAGAGAAAAAAATAAGAAGTGACAATATTTTTATCAAAAACAGTAGAATTTTTGGTTAAAAATGCCAAATGGAATAAAATGATTATAAGAAAGTAAAAACGTAAGTGATACGAAAGTTATATTAAGACACAAATTCTTATTGCACCTAATAATATATCTAAGTACATAAATAAAAACTATAGGATACCTAAGGACAATGTGGTAAAAATTTAAAGTATGATATTTTTAGTATGACTCTCTAATAACTGGATTGACTAGAAGAAAAAATGGCATAGGAATTTAATGATATCAGTACGCTTGATACCACAGATTCAAAGAAATATCTCTCTACTCATTGGATAGAGAGTACAGATTTTCATTATATTCATGGAATGTTTACAAAAATTGATCATATACTTGGTCACAAGTACAATCTTAACCTATTTTCAAAACTAAGATTTCATAAGTTGCATTCTCTGATCATAGCCCTTTTGAAACAGGAATTAAAAGTAACAAATGACCAAATGTAAGTGAATCCTTAAAAATTAAGATATAGACCTTATTTGATTCTTAATAAAAAATAAATTTAAACGCATAATTCGTATTTAGAAATTAAGGAAACTGAGAATACCTCCCACCACAGACCTATAGGTCACAGTGAAAGCACTAATTAGAAGAAAATGTGAAGCCTTAAATACCTTAACCATTAAAGAAGAAAGTTAAAAGAAGTGGCATAGACAAGACGGTAGAGTAGAAATCCCAGCCTTCACTGGCCCGTGGAGAAACACTGATTTAACAACAACATACAGACCAAAATAGCTTTATGAGATTTCCATACCCCAGTTAAGAAGTTGCAGCAGCCTAGATGAACACAAAGCTGAGAAGAACCAACCACAATGAAACAGGACAGAACAATTTGACTTTACGGGCACCAAGCCCCTGACCCAAGCTTAGCACTGGGAGAGAATGCCCTAGCTTAGGACTTCTTCCGTGGGGACAAAGACAAGTGTGGAGCATGTGTCCCAAGTTCCTGCTTTTGAGAGGGTGGACAGAGGGACGGGTTTGTGTCTCGCCTCACTCGAAGCTCTCAAGCTCGGAGAGAACTGACCTAATCTGGATGCTTGAGGGTCAATTAGAACAAAGGAGACTGGGGTTGGGAGGTGGTGGGAGGTGGGGAGGGCTTGCTATGGGCATGATCTGTAGAAGGTGCATAACTCAAGCCTTCTCCCTCAGGGAGATGTGCATCCAGGGATCCAGCTTTTGGGAGAGCTGCCCAAGGGCCTAGTATCTGTCTCCCCTGACTTTGGGCTCCAACAGGGAGCCAGGTATTCACTGTTGAGAACGAGGGAGAGTGGGGCAGCTTGCTGCTGTAGAAGCAAAAAGCTTATAGCACTGCAGACAGACAGACACCAGAGGGTACAAGACATTATGAGCTCCTGAACAAGAAATGAGCAAGGCCTCTCTAATTGAGGAACTCTATGCACAAGCCCAGAGAAGTCACATCACACCTCTAAAACACCTCAGGGGCCCCAAAATCTTTAGCCAGGCCCAGTGGTGAGGATCCTCCTTTGTATGAAACCAGTCTGTAAAGATTAAGAGAGGTGGCTGTTGTTTTCAAATTCATGAATCCCAGCAAATAAGACAAATGAAAAAACTCGGGACACGTGGCCCAACCTAAGGAACTAAATAAATCTCTAGAAACTGTTCCTAAAGAAATAGAAGTATATGACTTACCTAAGAATTAAAAATAACATAAAAAAGAGGCACTACTAAATCAAGATGACGCATGAATAAAACTAGAATATCAACAAAGAAAAACAAAAAATATTAAAAAAAAAAAAAAAGCCAAAAAGACATTGCCAATGAAGAATACCAAATACAGCAAAATTTTCTCCTTCAGAAATGAAGTAGAAATAAAGACTTTCCCAGATAAACAAAAACTGAGGGAGTTCATTACCAGTAGATCTGCCTTACAACTAATGCTAAAGGGAGTCCCACAAGATATAATGGAAGGGAGCTGAACAGCACTCTATAAAGTTCCCTGGGAAGGGTAAATAGTCAAATATATGATATATAAGGGTAATACTCTAATAGTGGTGAATAAATCACCTTTTTAATTTTTTTTTTAACAACAGTATTAGGCTCATAGCAAAATTGAGAAGATACAGAGACTGCCCCTATACTCTCTGCCACCACATATGTATAGCCCCCCCGCATTACCAACATCCCCCACTAAAATGATGTGTTTGTTACAGCCGATGAACTTACACTTGCATTATCATCCAGAGTCCATAGTTTACATAGAGTTCACTCTTGGTGTTGTACATTCTATGGATGTAGATAAATGTAATGACATGTATCCACCAGCAGAGCGCCATACAGAGTAGTTTCACTGTAAAAATCCTGTGCCTGCCTTGTCATTCCTCCATTTCCCCAAACCCTTGAAAACCACTGATCTTTTCACAGTTTTCATAGTTTTGCCTGTTCGGTAAAGTCGTATAGTTGGAATCACACAGTATGTATCCTCTTCAGATTGCTTCTTTCACTTACTAATGTGCATTTGCATTTCCCCCCTCTTTTCCTGGCTAGAGTAGCTGTTCAAAGGTATAGAAAGAGTTTCAATCATGCCAGATGAGTACGTTCTAGAGAGTGATGTGCTTACAGATAACAGTAACATACCATACACTTAAAAATTTGCTTAAAGGGTAGATCTCATGTTACATGATTTCTTTACAATAAAAGTAACAATTCTATCCCGATGCAGGGATAACTACCATTGCTAGAAATCGTTTTCATCCTTGTGAATTTAAAAAAATATATCAATGCAGCCTAGTGTGTTGAACACATTCATTCATTAAAATAATGGTTTTCAGATTCATAATCACAAGTAGAGGCCTCAGAAACACTTTCTATTCACGTAAGAAAAAAGAATTCAAAGAATAAAAGAACTAAATATTTGTCATAAGAAATTAGAAAGAACAATAATATGAAACAAAATACATCAGAAGCAAGAAGGGATGCATGCTGGTCCAGGCAGTCGGTTTCATTTACAGGCCAGGAGGACCCAGTAAAGGACTCTAAACAAGGCAGTGACAAAAGGAAACAGGTGTTTTAAAACAGTGCACACAATAGCAAAGAAGGAGAGAAGATTTTGGCACGAGTCTACCTGGCGAAGATGTAGCCCCTGGCCATACTGGTAAGAACGTAAAGAGAAATAGACACAAGAAATGTTTTCCAAGGGGCACCAACAAACTTAATGGCTCAATGGATGTAGAAAATGAGGAAACAGGTAAGGAAAAGGATGATTCTGAATTGTCAAGTCAAGGTGGAAGCATACCAATTTCACTGAACGAAACGAGTATAGCTAGATCTGATTTATTTGGACAAAAATGATGGCTAAATTCAGTAACATTGCTAAGGGTGGCTGGGAAAGATTTTTTAGTACTGATTCACATTCCATTCCCAGAAGATAAAAAAGAACTTTAAGTCTAATACAAGTGCATGATAGGTTTCCTGCTTAAATGCAGTATCAAGGTACTTTTCTTATACACCACCCCCTATCAAGTACTTCTGTCTAAGTCATGCACGTAGAAGTTAGAGGCCACTACTGTGCTAATTTCAAATGATAGAACACAAAGTAGAAATGCTCAGCAAGGTGTTTGAGATGCCAAATGAACCTTGAAGGGCGAGAGGCTTGGTAAATATTCTAGGCTGGAGATACAAACTTGCTATTATCTGTATTCTCTCAGGCAAGGTTCTTATCCTTCCTGGACCTTGGTGCCCTTGTCTGCAGAATGTCTAAACTCGTAATGTACTTGAGAGCCTCTGATATGTGAAGTTTGGCATCATTTCCATATGTAAAGCAACTAATATCCAGAAGATACCTTGGAGTATTTGCATGAAGCTTGTTTTAATGTCCATAGAATGAGTCTCCTGATGGGTAAAACTATCTTAAGGGTAATTAAAACCTTTTACAATTTTTGCCACCTTTTATGGTGGCACTTATTTATTCAGCAGTCATATGTCAGGTATTGGCAGTTTATTTATAGTGTTTAATCCTTAGAACATTACAGCAAAGTGATTATTAATTATTCTCATTTTACCAGTAAGTCAATTGAGGCTCAGGTTACATATCTTCCTAGAGATCACTCAACTGGTAGGATACAGAATCAGAATACCCAAGTCTATAGACTGTAAACCTATGTCTACCATCTTTCTACTAAACCTTGGCTTATTTACAACACTCACATCTTACATGAGAAACAGAGTTGAACATAACACATTGCTGCCATTAAAAACAATGAGTCCAAAATCCAAAGCATTTTCCACTCATCTTTTTCTAATATTTTAAGTACCCCCTCTTTATACTCTAGCCACTTATAATAGAAATCATGTTATATTTTAAATAAAATATACCAACATTTCAACAACTTCTTCAGTAGAATACATAATTCAAAATATAACCATTTCTTGGTGACTTGGTCTCATTGTTGTTAATGTGCATTACTAAATTGCTAAGAGTTTTGCTTTATGTATCTTCTATAGTGCTTTATATTTTCTGAGCTTGCATTAAGTAAATTGGAGTTCTTCCTCTGTTGATAGCTGTCATTTTTTTCTCTCATATCAGTAGGCTCCATTGTTTCTAATCTGCTGCTTTGTTTTGACTCAAAATGGTAAGAACCTGATGAGTGCTTTAGGACAATTTCAGCCTCCCATGAAATAAATCATTTGGACTATGTTACATATCACTGCTGCTTCCGGGGAACTTTTAGGACCACACTGTTCAAGGGCTAAGTCTTTTGGAGCTTTGGTGTATTGCCAAGCAGTCCAGCTTATAGAACTCAGGAAGTTGTAAAAATATGTGGACTTTATCTGTCTGAAATCAATATTCAATAAGGTTAGATTTAATGTTACGACATATACCATGGGTCTCCTCCTAAGGTGCATTTAAGGAGAAAAAGGGGTCAAGTGTTTGGAAAATACCAATCAGCAGAGATGGGAAAAGGGAGAATACAGTTTGAAAAAGTATATCCAGCATACCTATTCTTTAAAAAATAAAATAAAAATCAAACTCCAGGAACACGTGGGTGGTTCCATTGGTTAAGTGTCTGACTCTTGATTTCTGCTCAGGTCATGGTCTTAGGGTTTGTGGAATCAAGCCCTGCATCAGGCTCCATGCTATCAGCAGAGCCTTCTTGGGATATTCTCTCTCTTTCATTCTCTTTCTCTCTCTAAATAAATAAACTTTAAAAATACATACATACATACATACATACATACACAAACTCCAGAAAAGAAATAACAGTAAAACTATCCTGCCTAGTATGTATCCACAAAAGAAAACAAGAATGTGTTCTGACATGATTAGGTCCAAACATTTGAGAATCCTAGGTCTGAATACTGTTCGTAGGCACTGTACTCTTTAAGAGACCATCCAGTTTTGCACAAAGCCCTAGACAGTGATGGGAAATAATGAAATATCATCTCATGCACTACTGAAAAAGTTAGAAGGATGTGAGGAATAGGCAGATGGGAGATTCTATTCAATGAGGCTGGGTTGGATGGTTTAGGACAGGGAACCTGGAAGATTCACTGGAAATTAAGGTAGAACCCTGCCATGTTGACCAGGTGGCTCATTAAGCCAAAAAAAAAAAAAAAAAAAAAAAAAAAAAAAAAAGACAGTAACTAGGTCTCAAGACTTTGATGGGTATGATGAATAGCAAACCTAAAGCACAAAATATTACAGTCTTCTATCCAGGTGGGAATGGATCTTGCTAGGTTAATCTGGGTTCAGCAACCTGGTGGCATATCTCCAAATTTGATTCTATTTTAATATAGAAGTCTACAGATGCTGGTCATGTCAGGATGATCCACTTGAAATCAGATGATAAATCCTTTGGTGCTTAAAATGCTTCAGCATCTCCATAGTGCTTTTAGAATTAAGTGCACACTCCTTAAAAGACATTCCAAACCTCATTCACATCTACATCTCTAGTCTTAACATTCCATCACTTTCTAACTGATGACCTTCCAAATGTCTTTCTTAAGCCGGTCATACTTTTCCACCTCTAGGCTTGCATACCTGCTACTCCCTCAGTTGGTAGGACCTTTAGCATTTCTCTCCCCTTGGATAATTCAGTTTAAATAATATATTTTCCCTTAATCCCTGCAGACTAGAATGCCTCATTGCTATGTATTCTTGTACCATTCTTCAATTCTGCTAACAGACTCCTGCACGGTACATTTTTTAGTTTCTGTATTACTGGGTGAACTGTAAACTGCAAGGTGAACAGAAACTATCCACGTGTCTAATAGTTTCATCTTCTGAGCTTCGCACAGGGCCTGGCACATAGTAACTTTTTGATAAACATTTCTTAATACCAATAATGGGATGATCCTGTGGTAGAAGGGTAGATAGATAAAAAACACAGACTCTTTTTTGGCTCATTAGAGTTTCCAGAGAAGCAAAATCCACTTGTATTGTTAAGCACAAACTTTTGGGGGCGCCTGGGTGGCTCAGTCAGTTGGGCATCTGATTTCAGCTCAGGTCCTGATCTCCAGGTTTATGAGTTCGAGCCCTACATTGGGCTCACTGCTGTCAGTACTGAGCCTGCTTTTGATCCTCTGTCCCTCTCTCTCTCTTTCTCTCTGCCCCTCCCCCACTTGCGTGCACTCTCTCTCAAAAATAAATAAACCTTTAAAAAAAGAAAAGAAGAACAAACTTTAATTTTTTTTCCTCAAGCTTTACTACTATCCTAAAAACTCGATAATTTTCCTTATTTATTTTCCCGCTATGTATAGAATGTAGCAATTTATGAATACCAAGAACAATGTGTTTATAGAATAAAACAATTTTAACATCTTCAAGAACTATATCCTCTTGTTCAAAAAGAATGTCACATTTCAATGTAATTTCTGAGCATTTTCAGTAAGCTATTTATAATCAATGGGGCAACTTAAAGTAAATGTATTTTCAATGGCTGTTGCGGTGTTCTAACTGAGCACCCCTCAAAAATACATCATAAATCCTTGGCGAAGTATTTCTACCTTGCACCAATGCGATCTGTATATAGCATGTTTCTAAATTTGTTGATTCTTCAGAACAGTTTTTAAAATTAAAAAAAAAAAACCCTTCAAATAAGACTGTTGTAAAAGCTTGTGGACTCTAGATAGGAGTTTTTAAAGTTTTTTACACCATCCCTATCTTGCCACACTAAGTTGTCCCTGAACACTTTTGAAGACTTCTACATAGAAACATAGTTAGGCAAAATCTCTCTTTAAGCCTAAGGCATACTATAGGTTATTCTGGAAGCCGCAGGAAGATAATAGCTCTCTATATTCCAAGAAGAAGATTGTGACTGGCAAGTTATCACAGTATTAGTGTACAGGAACATGTAAAACATGGGATTTTAAACACTTCAGGACTTTTCCCCAAGCAGCCTCTTTTTTTTTTTTTCTTTAAATCTCTGTTCCCGAAGATTCAGAACAAACTGAAAGGGTTAGTTATTTCAGTGAAGCACAATGCGTTTATGCCAAGATGAATGTAATAAGGAAATGGAGAAAGGTGGTATATACATTACGCTATTAGTGAACTATGGTGGCAGGCCTATATTATATACATTCTAGTTAATTGGGAACCATTACCTTATTCTAAAAGACGGGAAAACCAAGACACAGGAAATTTCATAAACTTGTCTAAGGTCACAACACCAAAATTTTGTGGAGTTTGGACTCGAAATCAGGTTTGAAGATACAGCATACTAAAATCACAGATACTGAGCTTACCATCTGATTGTAAGCAACCATAAAACATGTAAACTATGAACAGCAACTGTCTTCGACCACTGGATCCCGATATGGCAAAAATATTACCCTTGAGAGATGAGAAAGAGAGAGTGAGCTCTACATTCACACTGACTTTGGGGAACTTTCTAATCAGAGGGAAGATGAGAACAAACAGAACCACAAGCTCACTAGGGAAAGGCAACCAAGATCACAACATAGAGATGCTGAGGTGGCTTCAAGTTACATGTAAGGGTACCAGACAGGAAGGGGCTAAGAAGGAACCACAGAAATCTGCTCAAGAGTTACCTAGCATCTTTGGCCAAATACTAAGCTACGTCGACTGAAAATAAGACTCCATGAGGCTTAGCAGAGAACAGCTCCTTGAGACTCTGGGCTGAAGTAAGATTTTGGAGGATGCATGGTGCTAAAAGATAGAAGGATTAAGAACCAGCCAGAAATACTGAAAACAAACAAACAAACAAACAAAAACAAGGCATTTTAGTCAAGATCCCAGAAAGGCCACCATACAAGAAACTGCGTAGAGTGGTCCTTAAGTCAACATTTCATTAAACCTGCCCCAACAAATATTCAAAACTCTCCACAAAGGATGAGTGTAACCATCAAAAAATTAACTGTTTCTCCAGAGCAAGGCTCAACATCCTTTAGAGGAACATTTGAAGACCTAGCTTTATAACAATGTAGTATCCATAATGTCTAGTATACGATTAAAAAAAATGTGCAAAGAAGCAGAAAAATGTGACTCATCACCAGGAGGAAAAAAATAGCCAAAAGAAACAGATCGAGAGATGACAAAGATGTTGGATTTAAGATAAAAGGACTGTATAAGTGCTACTCTAGACATATTCAAAACAGTCAAAGAATTGATGAATAATATCAGTGAATGGGATTCTACAGAGAAAAAATTGTGAAGAGCTGAATGAAATTCTAAATACGAAAAACACAACATCTAATATTCACTGAATGGGTTTAACAGCAGACTAAAGAAAAATAATGAACTGTAAGACCGCTTAAACTAGAGCACACGGAGCAAAAAAAGATTAAACAGAAAAGCAACGACAGAAACAGAACAAGAGCATCCATGATCCTTGTGACAATATCAAGTGATATAACCTACACAGAAGTGAAACCCCAGGAGGTGAACGAAAAAGACTGGGCCAGGAAAACATTTCTGAGGAAATAATTCCCCCAAATTTTTTCACATTTAATGACAAGGTATCAATCTACAAAAGGTTAACCGATGTGAAACAAGAAAACACAAAACCACATCTAGGACTCTTCTAGAAGAAAGAAGAAGAAAATTCTAAGAAGAAAATGTTAAAAGTACTCAAAGGAAAAGACACACTTTACACACAGGGGAACAAACAA
This sequence comes from Leopardus geoffroyi, assembly GCF_018350155.1. Taxonomy (NCBI): domain Eukaryota; kingdom Metazoa; phylum Chordata; class Mammalia; order Carnivora; family Felidae; genus Leopardus; species Leopardus geoffroyi. The sequence continues at coordinate 49,508,716 of NC_059342.1, forward strand.
ATATTATCACCGACTTCTTATCAGAAACAATGTAAATCAAAAGACAATACAATAAAAAAGATTAGAGTACGGAAAGAAGTATCATCTGGAATTCTATATCCTGTAAAAATATCCTTCAAAGATAAAGGCAAAACAAAAACATTTTTAGGTACACAGGAGCTGTTTGTTTTCAGATAAACAGCTGCATGAATTCATCACCAGTAAACCTGAATCATTAGAAATGCCCAAGAAAATGCTTCAGGCTGAAGGCAACTGATACCAGATGAAAACGTCTAACTACACAAGAGAATGAAGAACAGAAAAAGGGTAAACCTAGGAGTAATTTTAAACGCTGCTTTCTCATTTCTTGATGCCTTTATAAAAAAAACCAACTAATTCGATACAGGAATACCTCACTCCTGTCTCCATCTGGATCCACCTGTGCTCTGTGAAAGCCGACATGGGCCCTACCCTAAGGGGATGGCTGTTGAAAGAAAGAGTATGATGACAACAGATAAAAGAAAGCAGTACAGAATAAAAACAGAACCATGGGGGAGGGCAGGAAGCAGCTGATCCACTCCCCATCACTGGGTCTGTGGTTTGTAGGAGGCAGAGCTGTCTGAATAGGAGAGATGCATGAATATTTATGTTACTGCACTACATTGCCTATAGCAATAGTTTAGTGCTACGTTCAATACATTAACAGTGGGCCTGCATTAAACAACGATATAAGGGAAGGAATGGTGTGTTCAAGAACGCACGAATGTTTGAAACCATCTTTATACAGGTCAGCCAAAAGGAAAAGTGACTGATGTAAATAACTGGGTCTCGATGGTTACTGTGAATAGTGCAATCACGGGCCTCTCCTTCCACCATCTACCACCAGGCTGCTGGCTCAACCCACAATCAACATGGACATGGCTGGGTCACCCAGAGAAAAAGCACAAGCCAAAAAACAAAAGGGGGGGGGGGTGCGGAATGTGTGTGCCTGGGTGGCTCAATCGGTCGAGCATCTGACTTCGGCTCAGGTCAGGATCTCGCAGTTCATGGGTTCAAGCCCTGCCTGGGTTTCTGTACTGGCAGCTCAGAGCCTGGAACCTGCTTCAGATTCTGTGTCTCCGTCTCTCTCTCTCTCTGTCCTCCCCCGCTCATGCTCTGTCTCTTTCTGTCTCTTAAAAATAAATAAATCTTGAAGAAGACAAAGAAGAAGAGGAGGAGGAAGAGGAGGAGGAGAAGGAGGAAGAGGAAGCAGCAGCAGCAGCAGCAGCAGCAGCAGCAGCAGCAGCAGCAGAAGCCTACAGAGATCTTAGAACTGACCAGGTAACTTTGCTTGAATTTCCTAAGGACCTTTGGTGTTAATCAGCAGCTATTGTGGTAGGGTCCCTTCCCTCAGAAAAACAAAACAAAACAAAACAAAATAAAACAAAACAAAAACCTCAAGGCAACCTGGCTATACCCATATGTGACAACATCCCTCACGACCTTGTAACACAAGACCACTTAATCAGACTGCATGTTTGTAAGTTACCATATATGGGAGACAAAGAAGTAGAATATATATTTAAAAAACTATGCCACGTAGCATTTTGGGGCTCAGTTTTTCAGGTATGAGCCTAAGTGAGCAGTGCCGGCAGGAATAAAATTGCTTCTGGAAAGAAAAGCCTCAGTGTCACGACTCTCTGGGTGAGAATCCTGCTACACTATGTTTGTAGGTTGCCACTGCTCACACATTTTGCTTAAACCTCTGTCCCACCAATTGCCCATTTGGGGAAAGCTCCTAATTGTCAGATCACAAGTAGACCATGATAGGCAGATCCAGGACCACGCCAGCTGGGCACCCAACGGACACACCCAAGTGTGGGGCAGTGGCAAGCTTCTGGCATGACTTGGAAATACGAGATCAGTACTAATCTGAGTGGACACACATATATAATTTGTTAGTAGCCATCAGAACATAAAGTGTGCTTATCCCTCGAACCCTGTCTAACCTCTAGGAACCTTTTAGTTTCTTAATTTTTTTTTACCGTTTATTTATTTTTGAGACAGAGAGAGACAGACCATGAACGGGGGAGGGGCAGAGAGAGAGGGAGACACAGAATCGGAAGCAGGCTCCAGGCTCTGAGCCATCAGCCCAGAGCCCGACGCGGGGCTCGAACTCACGGACCGCGAGATTGTGACCTGAGCTGAAGTCGGACACTTAACCGACTGAGCCACCCAGCCTCCCTCTAGGAACCTTTTAGTAAAAATATTAGTGCAAGTATGCAGAATATAAGTGTGAGTACTTATTGTGATAATACTCTTTCTGGCACTGAAACTGTTCACACAAAACAGAAATTATCAACTGACAGCAGTACCTTAGAGAAATTCCTGCAACAGATGGGAGATTACTCTTGATCAACTCAAAGCTTCTTCCAGTTAGAAGCTCCTAATTTGTTCAGCTACAGGAGGAAAGGGGAACAGCAGCAGGGAGCTCGAGAGTCCCAGAACCAGGTACTATGAGCATGAGAGCAACCAAGTGTGCAGACCCAGGACAGATACATTCAGGAGCGATGGCATGCGCAGCTACTGACAGTTCAGGAGGAAACAGACCCCTGACCCTGGTGTGTACTGTCAACATGTCCCCATGTTAATGTGGTCGTGGTGGGTACAGCAAGCATATCCTCGGCAGGACCTTCCAGCACGTTGGTGAAGCTGCCAGTCTTTCTCCAAAGGGCAGCCTAAGTGTGACTGCAAAGCTATAAAACATGTTGCAGAAACAGTTAAGGTTCTAGAGCAGGGACCCCTTATCTCAACCTCGCAGAGCAAAGATTTAAGTGATTTAATGTAGTGGGAACCACAAAGACTTAAGCCTCTAAGGAAGGGAGGAAAAAAGAAAAAGGAACTCCCAGCACAAGGAGTTCTCTTCACCACAGGAGGAGTGAAAGTTACTGCAGGACAGGTGAGGACAAGTCAATCTGAAAATCATCCCCCAGCTGCTCCCTAGCTAACCGTAGAACTACTAGAGAAAACTTAAAGGAAAAAGGCAGTGCAGCCCAGGGCCAGCAGACACAGCTCCTCTCCTGGCAAAATCACCAGCCACAGACCTACCACAAAGGAGTTGAGGACATCTTGCACACTCGGGAAAAGCCAATCTACAACTAGTTCGGGTTCTTCAAGTAAGTGACCTGGTGGGACAGGGTCTTTCTTGAAGAAATCTTAGGCCATCTCTACCAGAAATTCATTGATTCCAACACAAGGTGGAGAAGTATACATTGTGTCTAAGACTGTGAGGGGAACAATATGGAGGCCATAACGAAGACAAGAGAGGTAAAAGGCCGAAGTCCCTGCTAACACAGTATCTTAGACCAAGGAGACAGTAACCTTAAGAACCAATGCAGGAAACTGTAATAAAAAGACCAACTTTCAGAGTCAGATACCAGCAGAGCCAATCCCAGCTTTTCTTGTACATTTTAAATTTCAGAAACACAAAATGTTCTCTTCCATTCGAATTTTTATGTCCCAACCTCTAGTAGTGACTTCACAGCAGATTTTGCAATTTCAACTAACCGCAGCCTGAGACACTATTCTCCAAGTGCAGCCTCCCCACCTCTCCTGCCACCTCCAACCTCACACCATGCCCAGCAGAGACAATATTAGCAATTTACCTTGCCTTTTTTTCTCTCTGCCTTTAGTTTCCAAATATATGACTTTAAAAATTCACAGATGTCAGGCTAGGAAAAACCACCACCTCTTTGTTTTCATCTTCCTCTTCCTGAAGATATCTGAACACAGATATTTAGCTCTACCCATGAACCAAGCTAGGAAAGCACTCATGTTCCCAGAGAGGATATTCAGGGGAGGATTGGGGGGAGGGCGGTATTCAGCAGCTTTTTTGGGCAGAGTATTCAAATCTATCGTTTAGACCTAACGATCCCATTCTTGGGTATATTATCAAGAGAAACTCCTATGTTCTAGGAGATGAAAAACATGTTTACAGCAAAACCATCTGTAATAACAAATCACTATAAACAACCCCAAGTTCTATCGGGAGGAGCACATATAAATTTGGGTACACATATACAGTGGGACACTATACAACAATAAAAATGAGTAGCAGAGGGCGCCTGGGTGGCTCAGTCAGTTAAGCATCTGCTCTTGGTTTCTGCTCAGGTCATGATCGCACAACTCATGAGTTCGAGGCCCACATCGGGCTCTGTGCTGACAGTGTAGAGCCTGCTTGTGATTCTCTGTCTCTCTTTCTCTCAGCCTCTCCCTCACTCATGTTCTCTGTCTCTCCCTCTCAAAAGTAAATAAAAAAACAAAGGAAAATCTTTAAAAAAAATGACTAGCAGATACAGGCATAAACATGGTTGAGCCTGACCATGTAAATTTAAAGAAGTGAATCACCAAATACATATGATGTTGTTACATTTTATAGAACAGTTCAAGAACAAAACTAATAAACTTTTTATTGTATATTTATTGAGACTGTAGAAAAAAACAAGGGCATATTAAACACAAAACTCAGTTAGTAGTTATTTCTTAAGTGAAAAGAAGGGGATGTAATTAGATAGGTATACACAGGGGTTCAACAGTATTAGGAATTGTTCCATTTTTTAAGACAAGTGTTGGGTATATAGGAGTTTACATGTGTCTTATTTCACATTTTAATATCTCTGACATCAGTATGGACTAAAGATTGGTGCCAGCTAGCATGTACTTGTCATTACCTTAGAAATACGCTAGGTATTTCTTTTGCTTATGTTTTCATCTCACGTTTTCATGAGAGGTGATATATATTAATAAATGTGCTTGAAATATCTATTTGAATAAATATAAAATAAAAAGCCTAAGTGACAAAAATGACTATTGAAAGCCAAAATAATAAAAAAAAAAAAATTCAGGGTTTAATACATACGTAGAGGTGAAATATAGGACAACAAGAGCACAGATAATGGGATGGGTAAAAGAAAGTACACCACTATATGGATTTTGCATTCTACTTGAAGCAGTATCTGGCTAATTCAAAGTAGATTGAAATAAGTAGTAGCAATAAAAAGCCAGAAACCACCATTAAAAACACACACACAAATTGGCAGAAGAGAGAAGACTCAACTCATCAATATTGACGAACTCTGAATAAGCAAAGTTGTCTTTGCACCAGGGCTGTGTGTGCATCCACGGGAGCTGGAACACGTGACAAAGTTCAAGCAAATCACACGTTTTTTTTTCAGCTTGAATACAAAAGTTTCTGGTGATGATCAGTTTAGTGAGCCGGCATGCATGGGTATTATACCGACACCAGTGATGTTTCCAGAGGCTGTGTTGTTTTGAGCAATTACCATATCTCATTTTACGTCTCAGCTGAAAGTGAGGCACAGAATCCGTGGTGAGGGCTTGCCTAAGTTACTTCCTGATAACACGCTAGATGCTAAAGTGGAAACCCTGCTACCATTTTCTTTTGCTGTAGCTTTGTATCAAATATTTTCCTAAGTCAGATGATGAAAGCTAGTCTGATTCCATGGGGAAAACAGCTTGGAATTTGGAGTCTAATCTGAATAAAAATCTTCTATTTACGTTTGTGTGGAATTTGGCAAGTTAGTCTCTACGCGCGCTCGTGAGTATAGGAAAAATATGATCTATGTCAGGGAGAAAGGTCAGCCTACACCATGACCATCTCCTTGGCCAAGCCTCAGTCTCCCAATAGGGAGGAGAAAAGAGTTAATTATATGTTATGGAGATGCACCCTTCTTCCTCAGAGAGAAGAAAGAAGTAAATTCACCAAAGCCCAAGTTTTTCCATAATTTGGGGTTACTAAAAAAAGTTAGAATATAGCATTTCTGGATCATAACCACCTATAAAAGAGTCCACATTTTCTGCTTAGATTCTTCTGAGTAAAACATTAACAATATTTGAGTATTTGATATAGATTTTATCTAGAGAAAATACTTTTAGTGCATTCTAATTTTTAAGAGATTACTCCCGAATCTAACCCATCCTATGGCATACTCTCCAATTAATCTAAGCACACCCTCAATGATGATTTGGAAAAATTATTTTCTCAAATAGGGACTCAATCTCTCCCACTGAGAGCACACTTTTTTCAATTTTCAAGGAATCCACGAAAGTATTTTTAATTTTGTTCATCCTATTCTTTGAGCTGTCGAAAAAGAGCAATCATGAAGATATTTTCAGGACAAGAAAATTGTAGGTTTAAAGCACATACAGCCGAATTTACTATTAAAACTGACTAATTATATATAGCCTCCACACACTCTTCTAGCTTACTCCTATTTTAATAGCAATTTTCTTGTTCTTAAGTAATTGTCTAGGTCTGTTCTCTCCTTCCAAATGTATTTGCCTAGGTAGTGATCACTAATATGCAGACAGGCAGCCAGAAGTGGAGAATGTGTTCATGTCCCCAGTGTCTATTACATATATGTTCACACTGTGCTTGTCTCCTAGGTCGAGCCAGGCCAAACTGTCAAACTTGTTGGCGTCCTCAGACCAGGTTCAAAAGGAGGCCAGAATAAAGCAATAACATTGATACGGAGAATACTGTCCCTCCAAAGTGCTTATGAGACAACGTTCAAAAAAAATCTAAATTTGCTACTTCGGGAGAGACTGAGAAAAGAATATTAGGGTTTCTTCTAACAGCAGTCTCAGTCATCAAAATGCATATACAAAATGCTTCTGAGGAAGCAAGACATGAGTTTGAATTTCAGAATCACCAGCTGTAGGACTATGGGAAAATTTAATCTCTCTTTGCCTCAGCTTCCCCATCTATAAAATGGAATAAATAATTTTATCAACTTTACATAGTTGGGATTCAAGGAGAAATTATGACTAAGATATCTAGTACAGTGGCTGCCATACGGTAGGCACTCACAGAGGTTAGCATTGATTATAATTATCAAGCTTACTCTGCTGATTTAAAAATACATGCAGAATGTGACAGCGTGAGGGTTCCTCTGAGCTGAAAGACAGTCGTAAGCTTTGAGCGATCACACAATCACAGCCCAGTCTCTGGATACATGCAAAGTATACAATTAAAAAAAAAATCTTCATTACATAACAGGTCTGTCCAGTATCAGGACTGACCATCACGAAGATGACCATATTGGAATGTTTAGATGAACAACACATACAGACATGACATTTTGACCGAAATAAGACATCCTCACGAGGTTTTCAGGAAAAGAGAAATTGTTTCTTTTTAAAATTTCCAATGCAAAATTTTTAAAAAGCAGGTCATTTTTTTAAAAATATGTAACTCAAAAAGAATAACATTTCAGGAAAGCTGAATTATCTGGGGGGTGTGACAATAGGGCTAGTTTTTATTTATTTATTTATTTATTTATTTATTTATTTATTTATTTATTTCAACGTTTATTTATTTTTGGGACAGAGAGAGACAGAGCATGAACGGGGGAGGGGCAGAGAGAGAGGGAGACACAGAATCGGAAACAGGCTCCAGGCTCTGAGCCATCAGCCCAGAGCCTGACGCGGGGCTCGAACTCACGGACCGCGAGATCGTGACCTGGCTGAAGTCGGATGCTTAACCGACTGCGCCACCCAGGCGCCCCTGGGCTAGTTTTTAAAGAAAGCTTTATCTGTCCACTCATCAAATTGTATATGGAATGAAAGTCTATAATCTTCAAGAGATTTTAAAATGCTCTTAATAAAAGTGGAAGGAAATTTAGTTTATTTAACAAACTTACTGTTTTGCAGTAAATGATTTCCTCAAATTATGTCAATGAAGAAGGAAAAATGAGCTTTGTCCATTCTTTTCACACACACACACACAAATATGAACACCATATGCTGTTTATGCCATCACTTTGGGAAAGCTGAAATATGCCTTCATACTCCACTCTTCCATAATGCCTCCTGGGAAGATGCTACTTGATGAAAAATTAAGCTGAATCACTTTCCTTTTTCAGAGTACAGAGCTGAGAGTGACAATAAACCCACCGCACATCTCTGGCTTGCATAATTTGCTCTTAAACTGTCACTTTAATTATTCTTGAATTGCAAGCTTGCCTGCAGGCAAATTTCACAGAGATTTTTAATAATCCATTTTATAAAATATTATTACGGACACCAGAAAAATATTGATACTAAAAAGATGAACATAAAGTTTAAAAAAATGCATGAGCACATTTAAAGACAGGTAAACTTTTAAAAATAGAGCTTGGCATATTTCTGTGTAGACTACATGCTCAAAACTTGGACCAACTGGCTCTCCCAGATTTGCCCTGACTTTTTGTCCTGGGAAGGGAAGGGAGGCTATTGCTAGAGAACTTGAGGATACAATGAATCATGAGGGATTGTCCTATCACCCGGAATACTGTACAAATAAACAAGTCAGACCTAGACTCACAGAGACAGCCTTTAGGGGAAATTACAAAGAAAGCTCCAATTGCAATAGTTTACAATTTTTACATTCTGTCCCTACCAGCACTCTATCCCAGCTATTTATAAAATCTCTAGTATAGACCACAACTGAATTAACTGCTTTAAAATATTTTTTGTAGGGATGTCTGGGTCGCTTAGTCAGTTAAGCGTCTGACTTTGGCTCAGGTCATGATCTCACCATTTGTGAGTTCGAGCCCTGTGTCGGGCTCTGTGCTGACAGCTCAGAGCCTAGGGCCTGCTTCACATTCTGTGTCTCCCTCTTTTTTTTTCCCTCCACTGCTTGCACTCTGTCTCTGCCTCTCCCTCTCTATCAAAAATAAACATTAAAAAATTGGAAAAAATAATTTTTTGTATTGCATATTCATAGCAATGATACAAACAGCATTCATGTTTGCATTTTATAGTTTGGAGAGATTAGGCAATGCTCCAGGTCATTCAACCTCACTGTTAAGAAGTTAGTATTTGAACCTGTGCCTGTCTCCCAAGCCTATGGCTCTCTTTATGCCATGTAGGAAAGACTGCAATGATCTTTTCCTCTTCTGGGAAGAGCAAGGGAGAGAGGAAAGAAACAAATATTCACCAGGCATTTTTTAATGTGATCAATATGTACTCACTGGTATCATATTTACCATGGATATTTTATATCACACTGGTTCAATGAAAAGAATATGTGGGGCGCTTGGGTGGCTCAAACAGTCAACTTGATTCTGGCTCAGGGCACGATGTCACGCTTTGTGGGACTGAGCTCTGACATCAGGCTCTGCGCAGATAGCATGGAGTCTGCATGGGATTCTCTCTCTCCCTCTCTCTCTGCCCCTCCCCTGCTTGCACGCACTCTCTCTCAAAATAAATAAATAAACATTAAAAAAAAAGGAAATAATATGCATGCTAGCACTGAAGATTGGCCAGTAAGCATCGGATAGGCCTTCTAGTTCTCTGGGCTTTATCTATCTAATCCAGACCTTCATGTTGATATTCTTATTAAAACCACCTGAATCCCAGATTAGTTCTTCTTCCTAGCCACAGAAAATCCATGAAGTAGTCTTTCCTCCCCTTAGATTCTGCAGTTCTGGCTGTATCTCACTATATGCATTGCAACCTCTTTGCAATGGTCAAAGTTTAAATCTCTTAGTCCAAATAACAATAAGTTGTTTATCACTGGGTAAAGACAGTGTTGTAAGTAAAAGTTGATCTGTCTAAATCAATGTATAATAAAACAGGCAGAACGTCCTTTAGACCCTTGGAAAGACTAATTCTAGTACATTTTGGTAGACATTATAGGCTGAGTCACTGAGTAACTATTCTATCTCCTTTCTCCCTCATCTCTACATACTACAGATGTTAGAATATCCAAAGACAAATAAGCAATGAACGCTAAACTTATCTAGGTTTTCTGTAATGAAGGGCAGCCCATGACTCATTTCTGACCAATGAGATTAAAGCAAAAATCTTCCAGGTTTTTGTTTGTTTGTTTGTTTTTCACTTGGTTTTTGTTTTTTGGTTTTGTTTGTTTTGCTTTGTTTTGTTTTTTGCATGTTCTTCCTATTTGAACTTACTGTGATGTCTGGAGATATAGTAGCCATGGTGAGACCATTAGGTAGTGAATATGAGGAAAAGGATAAGATTATGGTGAAGTTGTGGTCTATGGCACTTGTGAATTCCTAAAGAATGTGAGCAACCACATACCTTCATATTTCTTGTGTGTAACAAAATGTACTTGGATTTTCTGGACTTGATGAAGAATGTTTCACTAATTTTATATTTAAAAAGGGTCATCGGGGTGCCTGGGTGGCTCAGTCAGGTAAGTGTCCAACTTCAGCTCAGGTCATGATCTCACAGTTCATGGGGTTTGAGCCCCACAATGGGGTCTGTGCTGACAGCTCAGAACCTGGAACCTGCTTCGGATTCTGTGTCTCCTCTCTCTCTCTGCCCCTCCCCCTCTCACACTCTTTCTCTCAAAAAAAATAAAATAAAATAAATAAATAAATAAATAAATAAAAAGAAACATTAAAAAATTTTAATAATAAATAAAAAAAGGTCATCAGCAAAAAAGCAAAAATAAACTAACAACCCTATGGCTAAAAAGACAAATGTCTTTAACATGTATTGATTGTGTCCAAAGATCTGATTTCGCAGACAAATAGATTTAACTATGAAGAAGCTCTTTCTATGCAAAAGAGATATGTCATTAATTGTCTCTAGAACTTAAGTAAGATGCCTACTGCCAATCTCTCTGTCTCTCAGGTTCTGAGTTCTTTCTCACCCCAGCCTCCATATTCGTATTTTAACCTCCGGGCTATCTTATCCATGGGATGGATATTTTCTAAATGGGAAATGAGAGCATCTTCCCCCTAAAAGATAGATTCCCCCCACTAGAGATAAATATACATCCTGACCAATATATCAGAGAATCAGCCAGAGGTAACTAACACCAATAGCTTTCTATGACATTGCAAAATCTCAGCGGCCTCAAACAATAAAGGTTTATTTCTTGCTCATTTCAGAGTTACTAAGAATTGGGCAGCTCTCCTGGGTGACTTCTCCCTAAGCAGTCACTGAAGGATCCCTTCACCAGTCACCTTGGGCTCTGCCTGATCCTAGAGCCTCTCTGGAGTCATTCTCTGGATCTCCTCCATTTGCCAAGCCGATATGTCAATACAATACGGAAGGCTGCATGAAAAGTTTTCTGAGCCATTCCTAAGGATAACATAGATCACTTACTCCCAAATAATACTGATCAAAAACCAGCTACATGGGACCAACCCCAGACAAGGGAGTCTGGGCATACAGTCCCCCCCCCCCCCACACATGTGCTCAGAGAGAGGAAATAAAAATTCCAAAGCATATATCTAGCCTCTATCACCACCCACCTCATGTGATTTAAAACAGGATTATTCTACTGGTGGAAATTCATTTTTTAACAACAAAAAAACACTTTTAAAGTTATATTTTTGACAAAAGTCTAAGAAAATTGTTATTCTGCAGACTGGTATACAAAATATCTGTACCAGCAAAACATTTATGCTACTATGCCTGCCCACCTAACCATTCTTTTAAATTACTTTTTTAAATTTTATTTTAATTTACACCCAAATTAGCATATAGTGCAACAATGATTTCAGGAATAGATTCCTTAGTGCCCCTTACCCATTTAGCACATCCCCCCTCCCACACCCCTCCAGTAACCCTCTGTTCTCCATACTTAAGAGCCTCTTTTGTTTTGTCCCCCTCCCTGTTTTTATATTATTTTTGTTTCCCTTCCCTTATGTTCATCTGTTTTGTCTCTGAAAGTCCTCATATGAGTGAAGTCATATGATATGTGTTTTTCTCTGACTAATTTTGCTTAGCGTAATACCCTCCAGTTCCACCCACATAGTTGCAAATGGCAAGATTACATTCTTTTTGATTGCCGAGTAATACTCCATTGTATATATATACCACTTCTTCTTTATCCATTCATCCATCAGTGGACATTTGGGCTCTTTCCATACTTTGGTTATTGTTGATAGTGCTGCTATAAACATTGGGGTGCATGTGTCCCTTCGAAACAGCACACTTGTATCCCTTGGATAAATATCCAGTAGTGCAATTGCTGGGTCATAGGATAGGTCTATTTTTAATTTTTTGAGAACCTCCATACTGTTTTCCAGGGTATCTGTATGAGATCATACCGTGCATATTTTCAGACCACAACACTATGAAACTCAAAATCAACCACAAGAAAAAAATTGGAAAGGTAACAAATATTTGGAGACTGAAGAACATCCTACTAAAGAATGAATGGGCTAACCAAGAAGTTAAAGATGAAATTAAAAAGTATACGGAAGCCAATGAAAATGATAATACCACAACCCAAAACCTCTGGGATGCAGCAAAGGTGGTCATAAGAAGAAAGTATACAGAAATCCAGGCCTTCCTAAAGAAGGAAGAAAGATCTCAGATATACAACCTAACCTTACACCTTAAAAAGCTAGAAAAAGAACAGCAAATAAAACCCAAAACCAGCAGAAGACAGGAAATAATAAAGATTAGAGCAGAAATTAATGTTATTGTAACCAAAACCAAAACAAAACAAAACAAAAAAAAACAAACAGTAGAATAGATCAATAAAACCAGAAGCTGGTTCTTTGAAAGAATTAACAAAATTGATAAACCACTAGCTAGTTTGATCAAAGTGAAAAAGGAAAGGACCCAAACAAATAAAATCAAGAATGAAAGAGGAGAGATCACAACCAACACAGCAGAAATAAAAACAATAATAAGAGAATATTATGAGCAATTGTATGCTAATAAAATGGGCAATCTGGAAGAAATGGACAAATTCCTAGAAACATATACACTACCACAACTGAAACAGGAAGAAATAGAAAATTTAAACAGACCCATAACCAGTAAAGAAATTGAATTAGTAGTCAAAAATGTCCCCAAAAAATAAGAGTCCAGGGACAGATGTATTTCCAGGGCAATTCTACCAAACATTTACAGAAGAGTTAACACCTATTCTCTTGAAGGCTCTTCCAAAACATAGAAATGGAAGGAAAACTTTCAAACTCTTTCTATGAGGCCAGTATTACCTTGATTCCAAAACCAAACAGAGACCCCACTAAAAAGGAGAACTATAGACCAATTTCCCTGATGAACATGGATGCAAAAATCCTCAACAAGATATTAGCCAACCGGATCCAACAATACATTACAAAAATTATTCACCACGACCAAGTGGGATTTATACCTGGGATGCAGGGCTGGTTCAATATCCGCAAAACAATTAATGTGATTCATCACATCAATAAAAGAAAGGACAAGAACCATCTGATCCTCTCAATAGATGCAGAGAAAGCATTTGACAAAATACAGCATCCTTTCTTGATAAAAACCCTCAGGAAAGTAGGGATAGAAGGAGCATACCTTGAGATCATAAGAGCCATATATGAACGACCCAATGCTAATATTATCCTAAATGGGGAAAAACTGAGAGACCTCCCCCTAAGGTCAGGAACAAGACAGGGATTTCCACTCTCGCCACTGTTATTCAACATCGTATTGGAAGTCTTAGCCTCTGCAATCAGACAACACAAAGAAATAAAAGGCATCCATATCAGCCAGCAGGAGGTCAAACTCTCACTCTTCGCAGATGACATGATACTCTATATGGAAAACCCAAAATATTCTACCAAAAAACTTCCAGAACTGATTCATGAATTCAGCAAAGTTTCAACATATAAAATCAATGCATTTCTATACAGAAACAGTTGCATTTCTATACACCAACAATGAAGCAACAGAAAGAGAAATCAAGGACTCGATCTCATTTACAATTGCACCCAAAACCATAAAATACCTAGGAATAAATCTAACCAAAGAGGTGAAAAATCTATACACTGAAAATGATAGAAAGCTTATGAAAGAAATTGAAGAAGACACAAAAAAATGGAAAAAGATTCCATGCTCCTGGATAGGAATAACAAATATTGTTAAAATGTCGATACTACCCAAAGCAATCTACATATTCAATGCAACCCCTATCAAAATAACACCAGCATTCTTCACAGAGCTAGAAAAAATAATCTTAAAATTTGTATGGAACAAGAAAAGACCCTGAATAGCCAAAGCGATCTTGAAAAAGAAAACGAAAGCAGGAGGTATCACAATGCCAGACTCAAGCTGTATTACAAAGCTATAATCATCAAGACAGTATGGTACTGGCACAAGAACAGACACTCAGATCAATGGAACAGAATAGAGAACCCAGAAATGGACTCACAAACATATGGCCAAGTAATCTTTGACAAAGCAGGAAAGAATATCCAATGGAATAAAGACAGTCTCTTCAGCAAATGGTGGTGGGAAAACTGGATAGTGACATGCAGAAGAATGAACCTGGACCACTTTCTTACACCATACACAAAAATAAACTCAAAACGGATGAAAGACCTAAATGTACGGCAGGAAGCCATCACAATCCTCGAGGAGAAATCAGGCAAAAACCTCTTTGATCTTGGCTGCAGCAACTTCTCACTCAACACGTCTCCGGAGGCAAGGGAAACAAAAGCAAAAATGAACTACTTGGACCTCATCAAAATAAAAAGCTACTGCACAGTGAAGGAAACAATCAGCAAAACTAAAAGCAACCAGCAAAATAGGAGAAAATGTTTGCAAATGACATAACAGGTAAAGGGTTAGTATCGAAAATCTATAAAGAACTTCTCAAACTCAACACCGAAAAAAAAAATAATCCAGTGAAGAAATAGGCAAAAGACATGTATAGACACTTCTCCAAAGAAGACATCCAGATGGCCAACTGACACATGAAAAAATGCCCAACATCACTCATTATCAGGGAAATACAAGTCAAAACCACAATGAGATATCACCTCACACCTGTCAGAATGGCTAACATTAACAACTCAGGCAACAACAGATGTTGGCGAGGATGCGGAGAAAGAGGATCTCCTTTGCGTTGTTGGTGAGAAGGAAATTCATTTTTTTTAAATGAATCAATAAAGTCTAGTTTCAGACTATGCAGGAATGTGTACCAGACTTGTCATGGAGATTACATGGAGAAACCCTATCTGCAGTCATTCATTAATGGATCAAAACCAAGTCTCTACGAGGGTCAGAAACTGCAGCCTTCATCTTCTGATTCCAGAATTCATGCTTGTCAAATAAATATTGTCTTAAATTTTTGTCATTCTATTTTCAAGAAAATACAGGGAAAATGAAAACTTATCAAAACATCTCATTGACACCCTGTCACAAGTTAAACCTGAGACAGGAGAAATGAAGGATGATTTTACCTTGACGGCAGATGAGAAATGACCTATCTCTTAGCACCCATATCAAATGGCTCACACATACACACGAACACACACAAATCATAATAGGTTGCCTAAAAAATAATTGCAGCCATTATAAGCTCAGCACATTTGATGTGGTAAAACCTGCACTAAGTTGTCTATTTACATTATGATCCATCTCCTTACAACTCTGGAAAGTGTTTCCCTTTATCCTCCTTTTATATAAAAGGAAACTCAAAGTCAAAAGGCCAAAGAAACATAATAAGTCATCAATACATATTATTTGAGAGACCAAATGTACAAAGCCCCATAAGTAATAAGTGGGGCCAAACTTGTCCCAAAACAACAATTATATTTATATTTTTAAAATATTTATGTATTTGGGGGGGGTGGTGCAGAGAGAGAGGGAAAGAGAGAGAATCTTAACAAGGGCTCCAGCTCACTACCATGAGATCAATACCTCAGCCAATATCAAGAGTCAGATGCTTAACCCACTGAGCCACTCAGGCACTCCTATATTTACATTTTAATTTATCAACTACATGGAACAGAAACTAAGTTGGGAAAATATTTTGGAAGTCATGTTCATCAGTAAGCTCATAAAAGAACTGGTCATTTCCTGCTTTTAAGTTTCCTTTGTTATTATAAGTGAGGCAAAAGAGTGATAATTGAAACTGTTGGTATTTAGTGAACTCCTAGAATGTACCAGGGACCATGTGAAGTAATAGGTATGCATTGAAAAGTGTACTGGTTAGCTATTACTGCAATAATATTGTATAATAAACAGCACCAAAATTTACTGACTTATGACAAGCATTTAACTCCGACTTACTTGTGAATTGGCAGCTAGGATAAGCTGTATTTTATGTTCAAGGCACAAGGCTGAAGACTGGGTTTAGGTCTGTTTTATATGACTCTCATTCTACTTGGACCTAAAGCTACCTGGATCATGTTTTTTCTTAGGGTTAATAGCAAAAATGCAAGAGAATTAAGTGGCAAAGCATGATGTCGCCTACGGCCTTTGCCCAGAATGGACACAGTGTCACTAACTGCCCACATCCCACTGTCCAAACTCACCATCAGTGGGTAGCAACATAAAGTCAGAAGGCAATGACACAGGGAGGGCACCGCAAAATTGCAAAAAATATGATTAAGTTTGCTCGATAAAGTAATCCTTTTAGGCAGAGTCTTGGGAAAAAATGAGTAACTTATATAAGGTCACATGGTTAGGAAGTAAGAGAATCATATTTCAAACTCACATTTTGTCTAACTCCAGGCTAAGCTTTAAACTACTATACTGTCAAACTGATAGTGCTCTCAAGTCAAGGATATGTACCAGCTCATATTTAACTGCGGGCCACTGGCCACAAAATATTGTCATGCCCTATCATTTATGATAACTATGTCACAAGTAGTCTAAGAACTGGCTTATGTGACTAATCAGATACACCCAAAAAAACAGAAGCCTGTCAAGTATCTGGTGTGTTGTTGTAACTCTCTGAAATCATTCATTTCAGTTAAACTGGAATTTTTTTTATTTCCATGAACAGAATGCTGGTTTGTGGCATTTAAGTTGACAAGAGTCAAATGTAAGCATTTTTATAGCTCATTTCCTTTTATAAAATACTATAAATAATTCTATAGATTTTATAGACTTTTCACGGATATAAAAATTTAGAATTTTCTTTTCTTAATTTGCACATAATCGTAATGAGTTCTTATTTATCTATTTTGAGAGGATGTGTTTTCGTAAAAAACAATTTGGAAAGGAATCACTGTTAAGAGAAAAAAGGGAAGGAGAAAGTATTCAACAAATAGGTTGAATTATTCTCTGTAGGAGATAAAGTCACCTTGCTTTCTCTGAGATGAATGTTTTTTTAATAAAAATAAATGTAAATGTCTGTTTCCTAATTCAGTTAATTAAAATGTTGTAGATATTTTTGTTTCTTAGATTGGAAAAAAACTTCAAAAGCCTTTAGTAGCCAACATGTGAAGCAATAAAATCACATCCAGCAGCATTTAGAATCATCACATATCACCTTTATCAAGACTTTGAACTTCTTCAAAGAAAAGGGATTCTTATTTTTTACTTCTCTTTAAAAAAGTAGTTCCATTTAATAAGTTTCTTTGCAAGTTCAAATATTCCATAGAATAATTATACCAGATACCTATAAAGGAAGATTTTGGAGTCTTAATGAGAAGACTATTACTTAGGCTTACAAAGGACTACTACATTTATTCTAATAATAATTATTAGAATAATTATGATTGCATCCCAATAATACTATGCTTTCAAATCTTTGAGATTTAATTTTGAGAGAACATAATATATCTCCTATTCTGAGGTGTAACAATCTAGCAGGACCTAATCTAGGATGACTTCAAAGGGGGAAGGTTGCAAGATGTACCTGGAATGGAGACAGGAGAATTCACGGGTGTCCAAATCAAGACCCCAGAGAGGCTAGTGGTCATAAGATTCAAGAAGAAACCCCGAAAATATCCAAACTGAGAAGAAAGAGATTGAACCTGAAGCAAAACAAATCAGACTTCATATGATCTTCTAGATCGGGATCTGAGACATCCCATTTTCTTTATATTCTAGAAAGCATGAAGTCCTATGTTGGGAATATAATCTGCATTTACATGATGAATGTATGAATAAAATTTTCAGGTAATTCAGCATATATCGGGAATTTTTCAGGAAGACAAGACAGCCAGGCTTGAGAGAAGCAACTTTAGGTACACTAGTTTCCAACTTGAATGTGAATGATTTTTTTTAAAACAAATAAACAATTTACTGAGAAGAGCAGGCATGGCTTTGAAATATCACAAATTTGGGACCTAAAGGTAAAGAGAAAACATCATGGTACAGTTTAAAATATAGAGCTGCACAACAGGAAAAGATGTGATTTTTTCCTAATGATGGTATAACATAACATTTAAGTTTTCAAAATGTTTTTGATGATGCACTCTATTACCAAAAGGTTACTAACACTCCCAAGTCTATGTTTAGTTACATAGATGTAAAGATATATATATGTCCATATATATATACACACACACAATTCATTATGTGTCTATACACATACACCTATATATACACACATATATTTCTCTTTAATATTTAATATTTCGGTATCATATTTAAAAATATACTCCAAACTAGAAATTGAGAAATGACAGAACATAAGCAGAAACATAGTTGCTAATATTTTCTGTTCAGGTCACTTTTATATGCTGGGTGATATATACATTCCACAAGAGAGGTCAGATAGAAACAAATGTAACTTTTATTTTTATTTATTTTTTAATTTTTTTAAGTAGGCCCTAGGGTAAGGCTTGAACTCACAACCCTGAGATCAAGACCTGAGCTGAGATTAAGAGTCAGATGCTTAACTGAATGACCCACATGGGTGCCCCAACAAATGTAACTTTTATGAATATGCTTTTAAAGTACTGAGCAAATGTGTACAATCAAATTATTTGAGGAAGAATAAATTTGTTCTGTTTCTAACGTGTGTCTTTTTGTTTTGATAGACTGAGGTCACATAGCAGCATACAGTTATAGACCAAAGAAAGCTGCTTATTTTAACTGAATATGCTCTGAAGAAAATGCACCACCAATTGCCACTTGTGGCACTTGAAAATATGGTGTTTAATTTCCTTTATCAAAGATTATGATTTTATTTTATCTGAAATACGATGTAGATCCTTATAAAAGACTAAGCCATACATGGAAGTACAGCAAGGAAATTAAAAATTAATCTCCAAGTTGTACCACCCGGGGGGGGGGGGGGGGGGGAACATCACTAATGTCTGATAACGTGTTTCCAAGCATTAATGGAAATAGAAAGATCAATGATGCCATAGATCATCTGCGGCAGGAAGGGGAAAGCTATGAGAGTGCCTCACTCTGGACGCAGGCAATAAGGGAGTACATCGATTGTAGAGAATTTGGGAACATCAATAAAATCAAATAAAGTTAGTGTGCTTTTTATTATCACCCTGTACCAGCAATTCTAAACATAATCAGTGATAAAATACCCTTTCCATGAGAGTAGACCCTCAGCACCATTTGGTACACTGATGGGATTAGTTACTATCTATAACTCTAGCTATACCTAGGATAGAGAGAGGTAAAGATAGTCATAAAATGGAATTTTATAATAAAATTAATTTATCTTTAACTTATCAATAAAAATAAATTCACACAAAATTAATGAAAGCTGAGCAACAGGGAAATACAGTTTTCCTACACCAGATACCACATTTAAAATATAATTCTAACTTTACGAAAGACTATATTGGGGCGCCTGGATGACTCAGTCAGTTAAGCATTCAAGTTCAGCTCAGACCATGATCTCATGAGTTTGAGCCCCGCATCAGACTCTGTGCTTACAGCCTGGAGCCTGCGTTGGATTCTGTGTCTCCCTCTCTCTCTCTGCCCCTCCCCTGCTCATGCTCTGTCTCTTTCAAAAATAAACAAACATTAAAAGAAATTTAAAAAAACAGAAAGACTATATTAAATGCTAAGATATAAGAATCATTATTCTAATCATAGGTTCAACTGTAGACCATAACTGATTCTCTACTCTGAAAGATGAGAAAATTCCTCCCCAACTCTATTGTGTTCTATATTATTTACACAATGTCAGGCTTAGTCCAATTACTCTCTATTCTATAACTGTAATTTTCAGGTTTTTTTTCTTGGTTCCATATTTAAATAAATCCTTGCCTATGTCTATTGCTACCAGTATGTTAATTCCATCCCTCAATTCTTTAATTTTTCCTTCAAGTGGTTGGATTTTATTATCTTGTCTCCTACTGTCCTCACCCAGAAATCAGATCCTGGGCGCTCTATTTCCTAGCTTTCCATGTTTGAAAATCCTTATTTGCTGTACACATGAATATACATAATTTTCAAGTTTTTGTAGATTTGGTTTTATGTTTTAAGTTCAGTGATTTAATCAGAGTATTTCTTAAACATAGGGAATCAACTTAATTTGTGGCATCAAATATTTATTCAACAAGTCAATCTTTACTATATCACTGCAAACCCAATACTATCTATCTTTTAGATTTATTTATTTATTTTGAGAGAGAGAGAGAAAGTGGGGAAGGGGGAGGGACGGAGGGGGAGAGGGAGAGAGGGAGGGAGGGAGGGAGGGAGGGAGAGAGAGAGAATGAATGAATGAATGAATGAATGAATGAATGAATATCTTAAGTAGGCTCCACGCTGTCAGCCCAGAGCCCAATACTGGCTCAAAGCCACCAACTGTGAGATCATGACGGGAGCTGAGATCAAGAGCCAGATGATTAACTGACTTAGTCACCCAGATGCCCCACAATACTATGTATTTTTAATTGATCAATCTTTTTATTTATTCTGTTCTCTTCTTTAGGTACATCCCTTATTATAGGTATCTATTTTGTGCCTTTATTTCCTATCTTCTCTCTAAAGAGATTTCGAGGGTATCTTTGGTCTTTTTCATTTTATTTTATATAATCTCCTCTAGCTTCCTATCATATCCCTGACTATGCTTCTACTCATACTTGGCTTTTTTGTTGCTCTAATATACATGTATACAATGCTTTAAATTTACCGCAGTTTTTTTCCTAAAGTCCTCTAATCTGTCCTTTGAATACTCATATATATTCTTTGCTGTTGTTGTCAGTGGTGGTAGTGTGTGTGTGTTACCCTAGGTGTTAATCTCACCTCCATTTACAAGATTTGGGGTGACACTGTGGCTCAGGTCACAGGGTTCCTGAATTGTGAACTGGTGGCAATTCTTGTTTGCTACCCTTCTTCACTCCCCTTTGTTTCTTTGATATTATTTGGATAGGAGGTGAGAAATAGTGTTTCAGTGTGCTATCTCCTTTAGTTTCACCTCCTCTGGTTTGCTATATCAACTTGAGTCTCCACAGCTGCAAGTCTGAAAGAACGTTCCAGGAAAAGGGAGATCAGGGGCTAGACCATCAGGAAGAAACCTGGCTAAAATTTAGTCAAGTTGATGGGAATGTTATTACCATCTTGGTCAATGATCACAGGGCTAGGTACTGGAGACACTTTGTAAGACAGATGTGGTCGGAAGTTGGAAGTGAGACGTATCTTTGCAGACAGGAGTGTCTGCTCATAATGAGACAAAAGTAGAGCTATGAGAGGGAAGGAATGACGTGGGGGGAGCAGAGACAAGAAGGAAGGGGAAACAGAGCCAAATGAGTCACAAAAAGTGGAGAAGGTTAGGCTGGAGACCTGCTAGGAGGTAGAATGCATATTAATCACTTGAAAACTTAGCAGTTATGACAAACTTCAATGACCAGGGCCAGGTAGAAAAATAAATGAGTGCAGCCAGCCAGGTGTAATACACTGGGGAGTATTGACTGCTATGGTAAATTTGAGAGCAGTTGCCCAGACTTGTGACAAATGCAGAGTCTCAGGTCCTACCCACAGCTATTCAATCACAAGCAGCATTTTTAACAAGATCTCAAAACTATACATGGACACATTAAAGATTGAGAAGCATGGTGTAAATCATGACTTACCAAATAACAATGTTGTTCTTACCGTTTACTTGCATTGGTTTTGATTATTTTTTTAATGTTTATTTATTTTTGAGAGACAGAGACAGCACAAGCGGGAGAGGGCAGAGAGAGAGAGGGAGACCCAGAATATGGAGCAGGCTCCAGGTTCTGAGCTGTCAGCACAGAACCTGATGCAGGGCACAAACTCACGAGCCGTGAATCACGACCTGAGCCAAAGTCAGATGCTCAACTAACTGAGCCACCCAGGTGCCCTGGTTTTGATTATTTATAATACCTCACCTACAGAGCAGGACTTCCAGGGGAGGGTTTTGGTGTTTTGTTTTATTTTCCTTTGTTTTGTTTTGCTAACTCTCTAAATATTTGCTTTGACAACAGATTTTCTGAGTGAATGAAGGCATTGCCCTGTGTGTGACCTATGTAAAATTATTCTTACAGGTTGGCCCTCTTGTCGCTCAGGATTAATCACATGTATTTACTTAAGAAGGTGAGAATTTCAAATATCACCCTGAATCACATTCTCGAATACATTTTGGTATGAAGCAGAAAAAGACAAACATAACCATTACATATCCTTTAAAACAAAGGGAGGAAACAGCAACAGAAAATATATTAATACAATTTTATGGCAGAGAATTTTAAAACAAGCATCATGAAATGTAAAGTTATGGTCCTCCTAGGAATCATAACTGGGCTGTAAGACAAATATATATTAAGGCATAAATATAAGTCTATACAGTAATAGAAAATACTACAACCAGATGTGCCAAGAGACTAAATTATAATTGACGTGGGAACCGGAGATTTGGGATTTCATACTGCTTAGAATTTAAATTTTGTGAAACACTAAGGTACTATGAATGTATCCAGGTACCACAGGGTGTGTATGATAGAAATATGAGGAGGTCATATCAGTAACAAACAGTTCATGATAGTTTTATTTATATAATTTAGGCAATTTAATTAAAGAAATAATCAATTACAAACTTATTAAAACAAATGTGCCAGGTTTTATGCAATGCATCAAAAAATCAATCAGTGTTCAGTTAAACATGGAATTATAGGGAATCTAAGTAAAGGTGGCATACAAACTCATTAATTTTGACTCATTAACTTGGAATTTATGATCATGTAGATGAGCACTCACAGGATCACAGGCTGCTGGCAGGGGAAGAAGTCTTCGAAAACATCAGGGCTGGGTGCCTGGGTGGCTCTGTCAATTAAGAGTCTGACTCTTGATTTGGGCTCAAGTCGTGATCTCATGGTTTGTGAGTTCAAGCCCCATGTCCGGCTCTGTGCTGACAGCACAGAGCCTGCTTGGGATTCTCTCTCTCTCTCTCTCTCTCTCACACAGGCCCTTCTCCCTCCCTCCCTCCCCCTCGCTCTCTCACGATAAACAAATAAACTTTAAAAAATAAAAAAAAATTTAAAAACATCAAGGCTGGAGGTTTGCTGACTATAATATTGTGTGTGTGTGTGTGTGTGTATGTACATTTTAGGGCCTTATGTTTCCCTTTGACTAAACTTTAGAAAGCTTTCTTCCTTAGTACAGGCCCCAGATCTCCCATTGCATAAAGTGTTTCCTTTAAAAAAAAACTTGCAATTATAAATTCTTTCTTTGTCCCTTAGGTATGTAAATCTTCTACACAATGCTAGGGTTTCACTCAAGGAACTAGGAGCTATCCCTTTGAAATATAATCATAAAGATATGGTACTTCTCTCATAGACTCTGTGGGACAATAGGAGCCTAATATCAATAAACAGTAGTAAGTGCCAATTAACAAACGCAGATGGCCTAATCACACTGACTAACCCCCACACAGAGGACTAATGTCCTCTGGTACTTTGCCACTAGCTTGCCCTGTACTTAAAAACTCTCTTGCCTTTTTTTCCAGAAAAGTTGACTTGAGTCCCTATATTCTATTGCAATAGTCTTGGCCCCTATTGAAACACTCAAGTCTTTCTTGCCTGTTTAATTCAGTGTGTGTGTGTGTGTATGATGTATGTGTGTGTAGATGCATGTGTGGAGAGAGAAAAAGACAGACAGACAATGAGAAAAAGCCTCCTAGGGGACCTTGAGTCAAGATTTCCCTAGCCACACTTCTTAAAAGTAGTACCATCTTTATTTAATGTCTTATATGTTGAAATTTTTCATAAAATTATATTTAGAGAAATGACATTATAGTTTTAAAAACCCTTACTTTAGGACAATCATTTCATTTGTCAGGTGAGATAACAGAAGTCTTAAGAGGGTAAGAGATTCACCAGAAAACCCAAGATCCCAGGGTGAATAATAGCTCTGGAGCCCTGGGATGCTCTCCAATGTTCTCTACATGCTACGTTTATCATCAAAGAATACAATGTGCACTAGGCAATGTAAGAAAAACATGATGAAAGGGTTAACCTACTTTAAAGGACAAACCATCTTCAAGAACCTTAGGAACACTCATTTGCATGCAACCAATTCACATGCAAATTAGGAATAATCTTTATTCAGGGCCTCTGTTTGGGAACATTTATTAGCCATTAGTTGTGTTGCTTTATTTACTTGAATGCATATTTTCCTAAATACTGCATAACCATGTAGAGGATTATAAATCTAACATTGAGAAATGTACAACAAAGACATAAATAAAAGGCAGGAGCACCAGCACCAATAGTGACTTTATCTAGCTTACTTACATTAACATGAATAATTCCTTCGTATTTTCAGTCAGAAGGTGACTTAGGGCAGATCATCACATGGTTATGAATTTGGCTGAGATGCTTAGGCTTGCAGAGTCTCACTTCCTCATTTGTAAAATGGAAGATAATAATCCCTAACTTTGTACTGCTTTTATGAAGATGGGGAAAATATATGTAAAGTGCTGAGACAGTACCGTCTAAGCCTATAGTAGTCTTAGTCTCCAACATGGTGCTGTTACTACCCAACATCAAAATAAGCATCATCGTCACCATTGCTCCTTTGCCTTTTCTTCAACCTTTATAACAGATCCCTAAGAAAATTTGCCCAAATGCAAACAACGACTTTGACACGAGTCCCAGCACATAGTCAACTTAAAGCTGCAAGCATGGGTCCCTAATTCACAGTTGAGTTGAATTAAACCAAATAATTCCAATTAGTACAGATTTTTTTCAGAGGTTCTTAATAGTACTAATGTGAAGCAAATGGCAATGGCCAATTACTTGGTTTTGTCATTCTCATCAATACAGATGTGCTCTATACTTAGTGATCCTTTTTAGTATTGTCTCTCGATTAGACTCTCCAGTATTTTAATGGGAACCAAAAACAAAAATAACAACAAAAAACTATGGTGTTTGTAAGGGACAGAAGCATCAAGTAAAATAATGTTACCACTGTGTTCTCAGATAAAAGATCCTTTCCTTCTTCAATTCTTCAGTGTCTCTAGAAGTCAAGTCAAATTAATGAATTAGGGAAGAGAGGAAATGGTCATTTTAGGGTAATATTTTTGTGAAAAATTGACCTGGAAGACCTTATGAAAATAAGATGACCTGGATGACCTTCATATTTATTCTGTTTTAACATTCATTTTCCTTAGGAATGGGAGGGGGTCTGTAAATTAAATCAGCAAGAAATACTGTCATGCTGATGGAGACAAGTTCAATACCAAGGATTTATCTACTTAGACAAATGAAATCAAAGTCAGTAGATCCATCTGAAATGCTCTGATGCCTCTGCAGAAATACAAAAAGTTTCAGACAAATGCAATTTTCCTTTAGCCAAATTTGGCACAGTTGTCTAGAGGCTGCTGCTCATCAAGGGTAGACTTTAACAGATCAGTTCCATGGATTTCATAAGACTGAAGAATAGAATTATCAGATAAAATACAGGTTTCCCAGTTAAGGCTAAATTTTATATAAAAAAACAAATAATTTTCAATATGTCTCAAATATCGCATATACCTAAAATGTGTGTATATGTATATATGTGCATATATGTATACATAAAATGTGTATATAGGTGTATGTATATATTTGTGTATAGCACAAAGATGATATTTTGTATAAGTTTGTTTGTTTATTTTCAGAGGAAATCAATACAAGTGGGGAAGGGTCTGAGAGAAGGAAAGACAGAATCCCAAGCAGGCTTTGCACCATTAGTGCAGGGCCCACTGTGGGGCTCAAACTCATGAGCTTTCATGACCTGAGCCAAGATCAAGAGTCAGACATCTAAGTGAATGCACCACCCAGGTACCCCACAAGGATGTTATTATAACGCTCCAGAAATTATGTTCTATAGTTTTGCAAAGTACCCAGGTCACAATCTCAGATCATCTTAATCCAAATTCAGCATTAAAGTTTTTCTGACCACTCAAAAGCCTGAAGCTGGTCTGAAGTTAGTTCAAGGACTTGTTTACTTTTGATCTCTTCATCTTAACTCAAGTCCAATTAAAACTAAGAGGTAATACACCATTCCATCACACATAAAGCCCTCTACTATGTCCTGAGCTACCTTGACCTCAAGAAGTCTGCCTAGCAGTTAAAAACAAATCCCTAAAAGAAGTCAAGACTCTGGAGTGATATCATCTTCTGGCAATTATTACTAGATTTTTATTTACTATTATTATTTATTTTATTTAGTATGGCTTGTATTCTTTTAATATTTTTAAATTTTTTTTTCAACGTTTATTTATTTTTGGGACAGGGAGAGACAGAGCATGAACGGGGGAGGGGCAGAGAGAGAGGGAGACACAGAATCGGAAACAGGCTCCAGGCTCTGAGCCATCAGCCCAGAGCCTGACGCGGGGCTCGAACTCCCGGACCGCGAGATCGTGACCTGGCTGAAGTCGGATGCCCAACCGACTGCGCCACCCAGGCGCCCCTTAATATATTTAATTACTACGTTCTAGCTTTTAAAAATTTATTTCAGCTGCAAGTATCGTCCAAATTATTTATTTGCCATTATCAGAGACAATATCAAATCCTTGACCAGTGAAAGTTAATTTGCAAAACGTAGCTTACCTACATATGATAAAATCTATTTTATTGTTTTGGAAAAGGATGCCTTCTTCCAACTGAAATATGTCTAGCTCTCATTAGCCATGCTCTTTAAGTGAATAAACTTAGAATAGTTGTGTTTTGGTTTTTTTAACCTTCAATTACGTAGTAGAAGATAAAAGAGCTGGTAGGATCTTTGAACAGCAAATAAAAGTATATATTCTAATTAACTTGAAAGCCCCTAATGAAAGGAACAGGCCCCAATGGAGGGATTCAACAACTCACTTTTTAAAACAAGTTCAGTGTTCTCATTTAATCTATATAAAATAATTTTTATCCAAAATAAAATAAACCAAAGTGAAAGAGGAGACAAACTAGAGTTGCTTATGAACTGCACCAAGATAGAGAAAATGCCTTGCATACCAGGGTAACCACAAAAAGGGGGGGGAAAGCTGGAAAAAAACATACCTTTCCACTATGTCTATGAGGTGGTAATGGCCTAAAAATGATTTAAAAAAAATATGTTTTTATAAAAAATAGTACTTGGCTGGAAATGAGAAGCTACCATTGTGCCCCAGCTCGGCTATTGGTTTTATGAACACATTCTCTTACTCCATGTCTCAAAAGCCTCATTTGTAAAATAATCAGTTTGGACCACATACATACTCTACAAAACTCATTTCAACTTCAAGATTTTATAATGATACATTTCAAAGTTACACTTTCAAGTTTTTGGTAATTCCTTGAGTGAAAACTACACACATACACACACACAAACGCATAAATAAAGGAAGAAATTAGTAGTTTTCATTTACAAAAATATCTCTCTTGTAAAGTGAACAAAGACAGAAACAACGTATCTCCCAAAGATCAAAAGACTCACTCCTAAAATAGGTCAAATTCTATCCACATTCTTAAACTAATGAAAACTATTGTTAGCACAACTTACAAAAAATATTCATTACAGTTCAAATCTAATTTCTGTTCTCTAAGCAGCTATAATAGAATCAGTGAATATTTCCATAATATCTTTTATGCTCATGTCAGTGAGATAACAGTTTCATACTCAAAGATTTCTAATTGATTTGACCATAAAATAAGCCTTTTGTTCAAAGAAGGGCAAAAAATAAAAGATAAGAAAGATGGCAATTTAACTTTCAGATGTATACTGCATACAGATATCCTGGAGCCATTAAAAAACTAAACACAAAAAAGTAAAAAGGATGAGCAATAAAATCATGAAATTGGTCAGAGAATGATTTAGTCACAATAACCACACAAGGACACAGGCATATATTTAGTAGAGGTATTTTTAAAACGGAAGCTGGACTTCATCTGTTTCAGAGGAAAACATCAGATGCTGTATATGAGTGACTCTATAAACAGAAATATCAGGAGAATTATCCAATAGCATCACCAAAGTAAGTAACATCTAGAATTTTTGTTAGTAAGTCTTGAACATATCTCTGGCCTCAATCATATCTCTAAGCATTGTGTTCTTTTCTTCTTTTGATGTTGAGATTAAATCTAAACATTGGAAAGTGTTTATCCCCATAGTTACATTTCTTCATCTCATTTCCTTCGTTTGAAAAATGTTGACTATAACACCTATCTGATGAGTTTATTATGCATACTAAAAGCTATAAAACAAAGATTATTTATGTTGAGTAGGAACATATTATTGTGAGTTGTTACTATTTTCTCCCTGGTAAGCATTTCAAACATTGGATGCCCTCACCACCAGAGTGATCTGTCAATGTTGGAAAAAAATACACAATAAGCAAGCCACAAATAGTGTTCTTGAGCCATGGTGTGTTTAGTTCTGTGTTCTGAAAACAAACAAAATATCTATATCTCTATCTAGTTGTCTTTTAATCTATATCAAGTAAATCAATAAGCACGATCTTTGAAAACGTTCCCTACATCTTTGACTACTCCTTTTCTCTGATTCTTCTTCCAATTGCTTTTCCTTTTTCATATTCCTTCTCTAGATGTTGCTCCTTTTCAGTGTTTCCCCATGTCATCCACAGCCCAAAGATATCATCATCTTAAGGTCTCATTTAACCACAATTTCAACTGTTGTCACCAAGTGGATAAACCCCAAAATGGCATCCCCCATCCTGCCCTCCAACTCTAGACCTAGTTATGCTACACAGGGGATCTCTCTGGACAGTCACCTCCTGCCCCCTCAAAAAAGTGCCTCAAATACACTACTCTCTCTCTTCCTGACAAATAATCTTTTTGCCAAGTATTCTAGTTATTCTGCCAAAGGAACCTCAAATTTCCAGTAAGCCTTTGCAGACCTCTTTTACTTCATCTCATACTTTCATTTTTCCTTCATGTTTTAAGTCCCATCTCTCTGCAAGTCATTGTGGATGTGCCTCTATGGAATTGAGTCTTTTCTTGACTCCACCAATCTAACCCAAGACTCCAAAGACTCCTAAGTTATGTAGAAAGCCAATCAGATCATCATTCATTATAGAAAGCAGACTAATACATTCTTGAAAACTCTACTGCAGGTTATAAAAGTGAGTAAACAGAAGGGGGGTAGGCAAATAACTACTTAGTCACAACTTTGTTTTCTGATGTGAGGGCAGAAGAAATGGGAAACAGAGGAGGCTAACTAAGTAGGTAAGGACCCAGTGAGCATACAGACTTGCATCGGGAGTCACTGATGTTGAGTTAAACTTGGCAAAGTGACATGATGGGGAAACAGGAGTTTCTTAAGTAATTCGCTTGTGGATCTTAATCTGTTGCTGGTGATTTCTATACTTATGTAACAAACAAATGTAAGCTAGAAAAACATCAACATGTGTGATTTCCCAATGTTAGTCTTCCCAAAGGTTAGGTTCCCCCTCCCCATCTTTGATGTTCTGTGCTCTGTGCCTTCACATCCCGCTGACTTCACACAATGCTTTTTATCAGATATCACTTTTGCTCAGAGGTATAGAACAATTTCCTATTTTAATTTCAGACATGTCTGACTTCCTCTGCAGACTTTCCAGGCCTCCTATTACCCAACTTCATCATTTTTATCCAATGGTTTTTTGCCAGTCCTTTTGACAAACTAGCTTTGTATCAGTTAAGCGGCCACATTACCCACTAAATATTCGCTCCTTCTAACCCTGACAGTATTCTTGTCTATCATTGATGCCAGAACCCTCTATTCTAGGTCAATAAATCTATGAATGTTCTTAAAGGTATGGCAAGAATTCCACTAACTCCTGAGACTCCATCTACCTTCTGCAGACCACTATCTCCTTTCCAAGTTCACTAGAGTACTTAGAAGCAAAAGTTGAGGGGATAACATGATGATTAGTTAAAAGTAGAAAATCTATGTAAACATCTTGGTCTACATGGAACCAAATGGCCTTATGACTGATTGCTTCACTTTGGTGATATTTCTACTAAATGAACTACAACAACTGGCAAATGGAATATCCTATGGTCACAGTAATAACTTGCCTTTGGTTTATCCAATTCTGACAATGTTTCCAAGGTTCATTAAACCCAACATATTTTCCAGCACAATCTGTAATGGCGCAACTTCTTTTGTGCCCTATCAGGGGCATATTCTTGCTGCATGCGCACAGATAAAAATAGCTATGTCAGACACAACAACTGTCAAATTTGATGCCTGGGGCATAGTTTTTGGTAAAGACAGCTGTGGATGCTAAATTGAGGTTTCCTATGTACTCCATACTCCCACCTCTTTCAAGAAAGCTGACTATTGACAGGGTTTATATTTTTGTGTTGTGCATCTGTATTTGGATGCTGAGAAGACAAATATTGCACTAACGCCATGGTGTGGAGAAAGGGATAACACCTGTCAAATGTAGAACTTTGAGCAACATCAGAAGAGAAAGTACTCTGCTCTTACTGACAAGGCCCTTTGGGAACGCAGGAAAGTACTGGGTCTCTTCAGCAGACGATTTGTTATGTTCTGTTTCAAAGCTGTTTCTGCAAAGGATCTTGTGAATTCCACTCTCAAGCCATCACAATGTGAAGGCATCGCACTCCATTTTCCATCCCTCTTTGATCAGTATACATCAGGGGCCAACAAATTTTTCTGTAAAGGGCTAAACAGTAAATATTTTAGGCTTTGTGGGCTATACCCTCTCTGTCACAATTAGCTCTGTCGTCGTAGCAAAAGCAGGCACAGACAATATGTGAAACAGTTGGCCTGGCTCTGTTCCAATAAAACACTGTTAATGACATAACATTTTAAATTTTATATAGGTTTCACATGTCACAAAATATTATTATTTTTTTTTCCAATTTTTCAGATCTGTAGACAACATTCTTTAACTCCCAGACAATGAGTTTTTAAAAAGGCAGTAGACGGGTTTAGCACATAGGCTGTCATATGCTGACCCCTGGTCTACACATATACAGCTTCTCTGTTTATCTCCTATTAAAACAAGAAATAGATGTACCTTGTGAAGCAGACTATCATCTCCAAATACTGAGATATTTGAGCCTAAGTTCTGCTCGTTGTCTTTACCAGTAAATGAGGGTTCTAAAAGAGAGCCACCAGTGAATATATTTTTCAAAGGGCGGAAAGAGAGTCATCAGATTCCAAAATGAAAATGACCTGCTATCCCTCCTGAAGCAAAATTCAACTGTGCTTGTCTAGATATTATAGGTTTAAAAGACAAGGTAGTCACCAGCAGTTATGGTACTTCTAATTTCTGCACTTTCAGGAATCTATTTTTGGGCTGAAAACAAAAGTACAAAACTTCGTACATTTTTGAAATTTTATTGTGGCTCAACGTTAAGCCCTAGTGGTGTCAGCCAGTTATGTCTGACGCAGCCCGGCACTATGTTGATTTCATTCTCAAGACTGCCATTGCTACTCAGTCAAGGGAACTGGGTCTAGAGTGCTTTAACTTAGGAGCCATTTATAAACCTCTGGAACATTATGCTCTAAGACATTGTTTAACAGTGCTCACTGAGCAGGACCTGACCCACTCAAGTTCTTAAAGGGGATGATGATTAGGAAGATGAGTTGTAGCACCAAGTTAGTGAGTCTACACAATTTTCTTCAGATATAAGGCAACCACCGAAGGGTTGCTGTTTTTCTTATTTTGTTTACATCTGCTTTCTGTGGAGGGACCCTCTTTTCTTTTTCTTTTGTTCTTATGTTTGTTTTGTTTTATAGTGTGTCAGTAAACAGTAATGTAATAAAGTTATCTCTTTGTAAGTTGGCTTAAAGTGAATAAAATCATACCCTGAATCACAGAAGTATAAAATTAGATCAGCAGGTTAATCTGGGCAGGTTAATGTAATGCTGGCTGGACGGTATTTACCAGATCCCTCCAGTAATCCATTCAACCTACTGTTCTGCTTCTGAGTAGTTTATCAAACAATGCAATGTAACAGGACATTGCTATTATTTTCGAACTGAAGTTTATCTTTCTCAATATCAGAAACCTTGAGTTTCCCTGGGATATGTGTCAACAGCAATATATCTACCACCCTGGAGCTTTAATTTTATTTGAAGTCTAGTGAGACTAACTACTTGCATATTTAAATAACAAGCATAGATTATAGTACCTATAGTATTGTATAAATACATTACGGAATTCAAATTCTCAGAGATTTTGAAAACTAAATGAAAAATTTTAAAAGGTATTTGTCTCAGGAGTATCTGGGTGGCTCAGTCAATTGAGCGTCCAACTCTTGGTCTTAGCTCAGGTGATGATCTCTCAGTTTGTGGGTTTGAGCCCCATGTCGGTCGGGCTCTGCACTGACAGCATGGAGACTGCTTGGGATTCTGTCTCTCACTCTCTCTGCCCCTCCCCAGCTCTGGCTCTCTCAAAATAAATAATAAACTTTAAAAAAAGCAGTTGTCTCATAAATGGTCAATTTATCTACCTGCTTATTCGACCAAGAAAATAGCATGACTCTCCAATGCCACCAGTATTTTTTGGTAGGAGAGTTCAGGAAGCATTGTTCTAAACTCCTGACACCTTAAATCAAACTAAGGGAAAAAGGGAAAAGTAAGACTCATCCTCTCGTTCTCCTGTCATTAAAATATATCAAATGGTAGTATATTTAAATGGACTCACCTACTTGAAAAGTACTCACTCACTATTTAAAAACAATTTTTTTAATGTTTATTCATCTTTGAGAGACAGAGAGAGACAGAGCATGAGTGGGGAAGGGGCAGAGAGAGGGAGACACAGAATCTGAAGCAGGCTCCAGGCTCCGTGCCGTCAGCACAGAGCCCGACACGGGGCTTGAACTCACAAACTACGAGATAATGACCTGAGCCGAAGTCAGACCCTCAACCGACTGAGCCACCCAGGCGCCCCATACACACTATTTTTTTTTTTAATTCAGGTATTACTGTTCAAAAGCCACAGCATCTACAAGTCTGCTGAGTGAAATTCTCCTTCTAAGTTGTTACATGATGCAAGTCACTTGTCTTCTCTGTTCTCCTTGTAGTCTTGGGAAAGGTGCTTCTAACTTCTCTCTCTATATGACAGGGTTTTAACAAAATTTTGAAATCATATGAGAGAAAACTGAAAAGAAGAGAGCCATGATCAACAAATCTTCGGGCTAGAAGAAAAAACAAACTCATTCCTAGACTTATAAAGTCAAACCAAAGTGAAGTTAAAAGACTGGAGAGTATAATATGTTCTGTACCCTCACACCCTATGCCATTTCTTCTTTACAGTAATGGGAAAAATTGATTTAATCACTTGTTCTTTTTTAATAATGGAAAACTGAAATGTTTCATTTTGGTAGGGTGAAAGGTTTTTCAATTACTGAAATAATTTGGAAAGACAAAAATGATACGGGCTTTTACTGTACTTAAATTTTTCGTCTTTCTCCTATTTTTTGTTGTTGTTGTTTTGTTTTATTGTGTTTAACAACAGTACGGAATGACAGATGTGTGAAAAGGAGAAAGAGAACTAGGAAAATATAACAGTCACAACTGGCTTCCTAGATTTATTTCCAGTTGATTTTACATCTGGTCCAACTGTGTTGTTTGTTGATATTCTGTTGGCAACTCACATGAGCAGTATGTGTCTCTTGCTTTTATTAACATTTTCATATCTAGACAAGAGAATTTGGTGGAAAATTGTAGCAACCAACTGAGTGATCTTTGCATTCCATTCTCAAAGTTGGCATCTTTTCACCTCCACATTCAAAAGGTCAGCCAATCTAGTCAGTTCTGGACATTTGTAAGTATCTCTAGACTCTCCCTCTTCTAGTTCAAAGGATCATCATCACATGCTTTCTGATTACAACACTAGCCTCCTGACTTCTTCCTTGGGTGGGCAGATCCACCCGTTGTACTGGCACTATACATAAGATTTTGAAATTAAAACCTGATCGTGTCCCTAGCTAATTCTTCAGTTATGTCACTTGCCTACAAAATAAACTCCCAACGTATTAGCAAGACATGACAGACTTTTATTATCGGTTATCAATCTTCTAGACATTTCTAAGCTCTAATCACTTGCCACTTCCCCACATATTTCAGTAGTGTCAAACTTCTGGCAATTCTTTAAACTTTCTGGATTCTGTCGTGATACTAACGCCTCATCCATGCCTCGGACTATGTGTGGATTTCCCTAACTATCATTTATTCTTTTAGACCCAGCTCAATATCAACTTTTCTGTCAGGTCTTCATGGACACGCCTAGATATAACAACAAAATAAACCCTTCTGATGATACAGTGAATTAATTCTCCCCTAGGAATGGCTCACAACGCTGGATAATTTTTATAATGACACATTTAGCAGGAGGAAAAATAAATAGCATAAACAACACTTTAGAAACAAACACAAATGCACCTTCTCCAAATGGTATTTTAATTTTCCAGTGGCTTATATTTTTCAATCACCTAATTAAGGTTAGACAAATAATTGCTGAGAATCCTTTTTTTTTTTTTCTTTCTGTATATAGGTGTTTAATCTAAGAACATCAAAGTTCTCTAAACACATTAATTAAGTTTTTCTACATGAAACTGTAAGGTACTGACAGTACTATGTAACTAGATTTGGGAAAAGAAAATGAGTGTTTGCAATTTCTCTAATGCTATACAGGAATTCCACTACCAGAGCAAGGGAAAAAAAGAATCTCAGATGCTTCAACACCCCATAATGGGGAAAAAGCATTCATATATAACTGGTGTTCAACTTAGCTCTCAATGGTAACTCCTACAAATACTATTTTCCGATGTTGGTAGATATTGCAACCACCTTTACAAACATTTTTTAAAAACAGAGAAGAGAATAAATGATGTTAGTGCTGGAGAAAGTGAAACAGACATCTTGCAAATGGAAGTGAGATTTTCTGCATCCTGGCTCCAGTCTCTTACAATGCAAGACCTCTGGTCCTTACTGCATTGTTTTTGTATGTCTCCTACAAATGTAGCGGTCTTCTCAGTATGCTATTCCATTAATCCCTCAAATAATTATTTAATGGAATTTTGCATGTTGACTTCATTGTCTCCTCCTTTCCCTCTTGGAGATTTGTAAATATGGGGTGCTTTTGTGATAAAAATTGAATTGGTGTTTCAAAATAGCACGCAAAAAATTATAATCCAGAATTTTCACAAAGGTTTAAAAATAACTTCTGTTACTAAATATTTCATCTGTAGACTCATTTCCACTTCTGTCACATGGCTGGCGGGGCTGTATATCTCCTTCTGTCACTTTTTTCTAGGGTCTAAGCTGAGGCAATCACCTCTTGTTCTCTGAAAAATAGTATCACAAACATTACCAAAATGTTTAGTCTTTAGGGTTATTTTGATATCAGCCCTTGAGATGTCATAGCTTTCTAAAGGGAAAGGGGAAAAAATGTCTTTTCCTTTTCCCTATAACGCCAACTCGGTATTTCTCAGCAAGTCCCATCTTTTTGTTTGGATTAGAGAAGACGCTTCCTCCTGCTTGTTATTAATTCTTCTTTTTCTGGAGGCTCTATGAATCTCATCTCTATTTGAAAAACATCCCTGGACTCTTGTCAGTTAACAGTTATCAACATATATTTCTGTATATTTTAGTAATTAGTATGATGGCTTATTGCTTCAACTAAATTTAAAACTTGAGTGAAGGGATTGCAACAGTCATCTTCATGTTCCCAAAAGCATTTTAGCATAGTGCCTTCATATAGTAAGTAATCAAAGTATATTCATTAAATGAAAAAAAAAGATATTCTATAAAACAAAACACAATGGAAACTGAATGAAAGTGGTACCAAAACTTTCGTTTTTATTTTTTATTTTTTTAATTTGTTAAACTTTTGTTTTTAAACAGAAACTACCCGATAATAATGGAGAACTTCAGTATTACTGTTTTTCCATTGTAGTATTGATCAACCTCAAGGTGTCTTAGGTAAACCTTATACATATGCAAAGCAAGCTTTCACAGGGGGTGGAGGAGATCCCCCAGCCATGGTCAGGCAGAGAATTCTCTGAGAGAGCTGCAGTCAGGCTTTTTTGCCCCTCTTTTTTGAACTTCCAGAGTCCTGGAAACCTGCCAGGGCCTGCAGATCACTAGGGAAGCCACCACTCCTGTGCTCAAACTGTGTTTATTACCTGTCAGCTCCAATGCACTAAATGACACTCTAGTGACTTGAAAGAGTTAATGGTCCTCCAAAAAGTGAACAACTCACTCCCATATGATTGTTAGGATCAGCCCCATTATGTTTTATCGGAAAGTTCTGGTTCCTTCTTCCTTTTTTCTCTATGAAATGAAACCACTGGCTCAGGTAAATTCAATATAAACAATTTTACAATTGTTTTCAGACAATGTTAAAGCTGTTCTCATTATTTTCCTTCCTCTGCTCTAGCCACAAATCAACTTATTTCAGGTATATCTCCAGTTGAGAACATCTAGCAACCAAAATCCAAATATAGTGAGATACTGATAACCTTAATGACAGAACTACAGTGTTTTCTTAAAAGTCGAATGCCTCCCCACATTTGAATATGATAAGCACCTATCTTATATAGTAATGATAAGATAACAGAGAATTTAAGAAATCTTCCCTGCCATTAAAATCCACCAATCAGTTGGGAACGAGGAAAAAAATAAGTGATTAGGTGAGTGGTGGACTGAGGAAAATCATGACAATATAGATCAGAGTAGAATGGTATCTCTAGAAAATGCCTTATTAAAATGCCTTTTAACCATCAGAAAGTATAAAACACAGTGGCTTTTAGTATATTCACAATGTTGTACGACCATCACCATTATCTAATTCCAGACACATTTCATCATGCCCAAAAGACAACTCATAATCCTTAAGCATTAACAACTCCCCATTTTCCCTTTTCCCCCAATCTCTGGAAACCATTACTAATCCAGTTTTCAGCCTAAGAATTTACCTATTCTGGGCATTTCATATAAATAGTGAGTGGTGAACAGTGGTGAATCATACAGTAAGCAGCCTTTTAGTCTGACTTCTTTTGCTAGCATAATGCTTTCAATTTCCATACATGGTGTAGCATGAATCAACATTTCATTCTTTTTTCAAGGCTCCACAGAATCACGTTGTATGGACATACCACATTTTGTTTATCCATTCTTCAGTTAATGGACGTTTATGTTATTTCTACTTTTTGCTACTGTGAAAAATACTACCATGAACATTCATGTACAAGCTTTTTGTTCCAACGCTTGTGTTCAGTTCTCTTGGATGCATACTTATG
Source organism: Leopardus geoffroyi (assembly GCF_018350155.1). Lineage (NCBI taxonomy): Eukaryota > Metazoa > Chordata > Mammalia > Carnivora > Felidae > Leopardus > Leopardus geoffroyi. The sequence goes on from NC_059342.1 coordinate 49,546,059, forward strand.
AGTGCAAGAATTCTGTTTAACTTTTTGAGGAAACACACTGTTTTCTAGAGCAACCACACCATTTTATATACCCATTAGCAATGTATGAGCATTCTAATTTCTTCATATCATCGCTCATATTTTTCTCACTCTCTTTTTAAAATTATAGTCATCCTAGAGGGTGTAGCCTGGCATCTCATTGTAGTTTTGGTTTGCATTTCCCTAATGATGACACTAAGCATCTTTTAACTGTTAACTGGCGATTTGTGTATGTTCTTTGGGGAAACAGACATTTAAGTCCTTTGCCCATTTCAAAAAGTGAGTTGTCTATTTGTTGTTGAGTTTTAGGATTATCTTTACATACTGTAGATATTAAACTCTTATCAGATATACAGTTTGCAAATATTTTCTTCTATTCTTCAGGTTGCCTTTTCACTTTCTTGATAATGTTCTTTGGTGAACAAACATTCTTAATTCTGATGAAGTAAAATCTATTTCTTTTGTTGCTTGCAATTTTGGTGTCATATCTAAAAACATATTGTCAAATGCAGGCTCACAAAGGTTTACCCCTGTTTTTATCTAAGGGTGTTACAGTTTTAGCTTTAGGATTTAGGTCTTTGATACATTTTAAGGTAATTTGTGCATACAATGTAAGATTTGGGTCCAACTTGATTCCTTTACACCTGGATGTCCAAGCACCATTTATTGAAAAGACCATTCCTTCTCCACTCAGAGAAAGACCCTTTCCACCCTTGAGGAAAGCCAACTGATCAGAGACATATGGGCTTATTTTTGGACTCTCAATTCTATTCTATTGCTTTCTATGTCTATTCTATGCCAATACCAACCATTTTGATTATGGTAGCTTTGCAGTAAGTTTTGAAATTGATAAGTTTATGTCCTCCAACTTTGCTCTTGTTTTTTGAGATTTTTTTGGCTATTCTGGGTTTTTTGCAGTTCTATATGCAATTTCAGATAGCTTTCCCATTTCTAAAAACAAAAGTCTTTTGCAATTTTGATTTATTTTTATTTTTATTTTAAGTAGGCTCCATCATGCCCAACATGGGGCTTGAACTCAGGACCTTGAGATCAAGAGTCACAGGCTCCACCAACTGAGCCAGCCAGGTACCCCAGTTTTTGGAATTTTGATATGGATTGCATTAAATCTGTTTATCAATTCGGGGAGTATTTTCATGTTGGCAGTATTAATTTTTCTAATCCATGATCAATGGATGTCTTTATATATACATGTAGGTCTTCAATTTTCTTTCAGCAATGTTTTATAGTTTTCAATACATAAGTCTTACCCTTCTTTGCTGAAACGTATTACTTAGTTGATATTTATCAAGCTTAAGAGATACAGTAGGTAAAGTGATCAGAATACAATTAAAAGACAAATCCTAACTCCCTTTTATTTATTTGTCTTTATAGATAGGTCCATTTAGGTTGAAATGGAGGCCTTTACTCAGGAATGACAATAACAAACTTAATCTTTAAATTTTAAGTGCTTGCATGTCTACCAGTAACCTTTACTGTTACTTCAAAATTTCAGCCTGCTTATAGTCTCTATTATTGTGTTTCTTCTATGTATGGTTACAGGGTTTAAAAATAAATATTCTAATGACACCAGGTATTATCAGTTTGATGATATAAAGTCAGTAAGTGGCTTAAATATGCTTAAATTATCACATTTTTATTCACTTATATATTAAATGATTATTTCATTGAATATTTCTGAGCTCCTAAGTGTTAGACACTATTATAGGCAGTGGAAATGGAAAAGTGAATAAGACACAGTTTCCATTACCAAGGAACTGAATAAATTTGGAAACAAAGTAAAGAATAAAATATTGGATTATAAAGAGACAAGTCCTAGTGCAATGGTTCTCGCAAAGTATTACATGAGAACAAACTAAGAGTAGACTGTGAGAAAAGTATTCATTGACTTTTCAGGGCTGAAAAGGCATTTGCTAATGACAAGACATTCCAACCAGCTAGAACCTCAAGTACAAGACAGAGAAGTGCAAAGTTGGAAGTTACATTCTGAGGACTCTACATAATTGTGTGTGGGGGAGGGGATTGAGTATGAGGTACCAGAGAGTGAGTGCCAAGAGATGAGCTTCAAAAATACCCAGGTAGGGTGGCATACACGGTATCTTAACACCACTAGTTTCCCAATGAATGTTAGCCACAAATTTCTGTGTATCCAAACCATAAGCAGAGCAAAGCATAAATACACAAAACAGATAAAAGCAAGAAGCCTACAAGGCCTCCCCAACCACCTCATGACTCCCAATTAACAAACACTCATGGGAGAGTTTGGAAAACCATTGCTGCTCCTGCTAGAAAGGGTACAATACAGTGCAATATTTGGAATCAAAAGGACTTAATTTAAACCTTGCTGAATACAGGGAAAGTCGATTTAATAATCTAGGATGTCCCTAGTTTTAGCAATGGACTGGGAAAGGAACATACTGATTTTATTCTTGCTCTCCTATAATTCATTCTCCATAGAGCTTCCAGATTCAGCTCTTTAAAACGTAAATCAGATAACCAGGGCCTTCTGTTGAAATTCTTCCAATTGTGCTTAAAACAAGACCGAGACTCCTTTCTGTGACTGATATGTCAGAACTTCCTCCCTGGCTTCTGTTTGATTGGGCTTTTCGCTGTCTTCTCCCTCTGCGTGAAATGCTTTGCCTCCAACTCTTCATCACCCGGGTTTGGGCTGAAATTTCTCCCATTCAAGAGGCCTTCTCTGTCTCTATGATCTACAGGAGATCTCTGCTGCCACTCTGTGATGCGGACCCTCCTTTATTTTTATTTCTTTTCTTGCATTTCATCCTGCCTATTTGCTATTTTACATGTTTATGTTCCGTTTCAACCCCACCCTCAATTTTCTCTGGAAAGCAAGCACCAGGAGAGAAGCCTGTCTGCCTTGTTCACCACTCCTTGTCCAGTCCTCAGAATAATGCAAGGAATATGGTATTCCCTTATTACATATTTGTCGATTAATGAATTGAATAAGTAGTACACAAAAGGTAGTTCCATCAATAAAACTTAGAGGAAATATCAGGGGGTATAGGTGAAATAGCCCAGGACAAGCGTGGTAGAGTCTATAAGGTTTTAGATGGTCACCCAACACCTTCAAGGGCAGCTTCTGTGTATCTGGTATATGACTCATAATTTCTGTCCTTTCTTCCATTCTTACCCTTCCTAATTCATCTTTCTACTCACCTATAACCCTGCCCCTTGTTTTTGAGCAAAGTGATATTATGCAAAAATATTCTCAGGAGCACAAAGCAGGGGAAAATATGTTTAAATTCAAAACAATGCAGCTTTGGTGAATATATTTTAGACAGCAAGCTGTCATGATGACCATGTGAGGTATGCCAATTTGAATGATAAATGTGAAAAAGCATCCTACAATACTGCTAAGATGCTTAGTCAGAGATGCCTGCGTTATTGGCAACAGCATGTACACACTGCAAAGATATTATATACTTTCTGGGCTAAACTCACACTTAAGAGTCACATTTTACCAACAGAATATGATTGAAAAGTCACTTCTCACATTCAACAAACCATCTGGAAAACTCTCTTAAAGAACTTTTGACGACTTAACAGAAAATGGATGAACTAAAAAGCACTCTGACTTCAGGGTAGAAGAAAATTAAATTGGTTTCCACTAGGTTGACCACAATCAAGAAATTCAAACTTAACTCCAAAAGCGAGAGAGACACTTGAAGACTAGTAATATGGTTTGGGGGAGAGCAAGATGAATTTAGCCAAAGTTTTTGAATTCTCTAGTGAGAAGGGAGGTCAAAGAGAGGAAGACCAAGAAGAAGTCTGCAATAATCCAGACAGGCAATGATTAAACCCTGGATGAGAACAGGAATTATTGATTGTCTAAAGGGGGAGTGGGTGGAGGGAGTTAATTTCCCTTGCTTCTTCCTTACTTCAGACAAATAAATCATTGCTTTCACCTATACATCTGAAGAAAATGCATCATGGAAAAAGTAGAATTATCGGTGGTTAAAAAAAACTGAGGTATAAAAAGTTAAATGCTGCTAGAACTGAATTTGTAAAGATAGCTATATAAACTTAAATTATTAATTACTAAGGCCAACAGTGGTTCCCGCATTGCCAGATCCTGCTGAGATTGTGAAAACCAATATGTTTTTGTCTTGAAGGGTGTTTGAAAGAAACTGGTTAACCTAAAAGGCCTTGAGATGTTAGGGGAATTACAGAAGAGAGACTCCGTAAATCAATACAATTTCTTCAGCAAATACTGTATCAAAAAGAAGGACATTGAATTCAACATTGTCAGCAATGGAGATAAAATCATTTATATCCAAGGAAGTGTAAACAGCCTCAGACTAAATAGTTGGCAGCACAGGAGGAAATTGAAAGAGGCTCTCATCATACTGCACCCGCACAATCTTTGATTCAGTAGGAGGCCCATTTACAAAGACGTGTTATTGGTTTGAAGAATGACCACCCCCTCCAAGGCTGCTTTTAACACTTAGAAGAAAGTACCCTGTGCTTTCTTTTTGGAATAATAAGGTTGTTTCACATCTTCAACTAGTGACTCCAACTGGTTAAAAGATTAAGATGATCTCTCCCATTTTACAGATAGGACACGGTAATGCTGACAAAGCTTAAATACCTTCAATGACATATGTAGTTATCACACTGCAATTTAAATTATGACTAATTATGATGTGAAGAGTCTGAAATTGCTCCAGAATTGAAGATAGGATTGCCAAGTAGAAAATTAGCGCTAAAATAAAACACTGAAGCATTCGAAGCATTTATGCTAGTTACCACAAATCCTCTCTACTCTCTTGAGCCTCAGTTTCCTTATCTCTAAAACCAGGAAACAATACCGTATGATCTTGTGGATAACTCTATTCAAATATTCAATTATCATGTGTCCATGTTATGGTCAATCCATCCAGCTCCTAAAGTCAACACAGCAAAACATGAGTGTAGAGCTTTACCTGTTCAAAAGCATTCCTCCTTTTCCAGATAAATTCAAATGGAATGTCCCAAGGAGATTCCGGGAATCTGGTATCTAAAGCTAAATGAGGAGAAAAACAGAGGCTTAGATTAAATAGAATGAGGAATTAATCCATCAGTTACTAAGTATTTATTGAACATCAACTATGATATACCCAACAGTAAGGCATCACAGGGAAAACAGAAGCATGGGAACCAGGGTTCCTATCACCTGAAAATCAGCACTCTAGCACACAGGAAATAAAATTACCTCTAAAACCACCAGGGAACTCTATTTGAATACAACATCTTTGACGACTCTTGAAATCATACATAAATATAAATATATACACACACACATACCTACATAAACTACTTTGTTTGGTTTGAATTACACCTGACAGACAGTTTTTAAGCTAAATAAGGTAGTTCTTACCCCACCCTCCCATAACTATATCTTGCCAGCAGTTTTTAGCACCAATTTATATTAGAAAGTATAATTAATAGGATCTAAATTCAATGGTTGGTATATTAAACAGGAAATTTCCTCATTTCACATCCTGTACCTTCTCCTCACAACAACTGATGTTCAGGTACTTTCCATTTGAGTTTATCCACAAATTATAAGAGTTTTAGACACTTAGGCTTCAACCTGTAAAGATTTGTGTGCTCTAACAGCTCTTCAGATACCTGTAGGTCTTTCAGAAAAGGCTGACCTCTCAAAAAGCCTCATACCTTCCTCTGATTCCCGGATGGTAAACAACAGCAGTTTTCAGTTCACCAGACAGGAACTTCTTTTCCAATGTCTGCCACATGGCAACTTTGTTTTCTCTACCAAACACCTACTAATGACTGTTTTTCTTTCAGAAATGGTCACTTCAGTCACCAGAGGAAATCTTCTCCCTCTTTTTATACATGACAAAATGTAAGCTAAGGGAGGGTGATCTATCTCCCATTTTACACCAGAATTAGGATCTTTTTATGATTAAATCAACCCTTAGCTCTCTCCACTCCTCTGGCTTTTTTCACAACATCCTGACTCTTCCATTGACTTAGGCTGTAACTATTTAAGGTCATAATCGCTAAGCCTTCACTGCGCTCCTTCAGAGAAAATCAGAGAACCTAAAGAACATGCAGAAGAATCCCTACCCAAGATGAGAAAGCTTATAGTAGTATTGTTACAATCTCAAATTTCAGAAAAACCAAAGCAACCATAGATTTACACTGGAAAAAAAGAAAAGAAAAAGGCAAATCCAAACAAAACTAAAACAAAATGGATTGCTCAGTTTTAATCACTCGATAAATACAACAGTATTCCAGACATTTCTGGTTGCATTTTCTATATTTCTTATTTAGTTTTTAATTTTAAATTTGCTAGACCTTTGTTAGGAACGGCCACTAAAATCTGCTATGAAATTAAAATGCGAGGTCCCTAAGGAGGCTAATGTCAATGACAAAGGGATAGCCCAAGATATTCTGAACGCATTTTATGCCATTAATCTTTTTTTTTTAATGTTTATTTATTTTTGGAGAGAGAGACAGAGCATGAGCAGGGAAAGGGAAGAGAGAGAGGGAGTCACAGAATATGAAGCAGGCACCAGGCTTTGAGTCGTCAGCACAGAGCCTGACGTGGGGCTAGAACCTACAAACTATGGGATCATGACCTGAGCCAAAGTCGGTCACTTAACCAACTGAGCCACCCAGGCACCTTAGGCTGTTAATCTTTTATAAGTCTAATGCTATGGTGGACAAATACGGACACTATAATACAGGCAGGGAAATCAAGTCCATGAGTATTAAATATGTTGCCCAAGGCCAATCATTAAATTATGAGAAGGGCAGAACACAACCTAAGACTGATACCTAAACTTAAAAACTAAACAGTTCTTCAGTAGACTATAAAAGGTAATCATATTTGATGAATCTTAGAAATTCCATGAAGTAAAGAAAAAGCAGGAAATATTTAGTATGTTGAAATAAAAACAGGATGTGACATTTTGGCAATATCATATTAGACTTATGGGTTAACTGACCAGCCCTGAAATCGATCCACGTCTTGTATATATCATAAAAATAAATCATAGTCAGATGAATGATATACCTGACTAGTGATTTATATCTGATAAATGCAAAAGGACATTTCATAGGAGACAATGGTAGTTATTTTCCATAATGTTTATACGAAAAGATTACAGTTTACCCTATTTATAATGTTGTTTATATATGCCAAATCTTGGAATACAGTTTCATTTTCTATTTAACAGCTTTTGCAACATATCTGGTAAAAATTAGAAAGAAAGTTAATACCTATTGGACGCTGTTGTATTTCAGGTGCTACTCAAGGTTCAGTACTTACGATCATTTAATTTTTACAAAAATTCTATAATATAATTAGTAAACTAATTTCACTAACAGAATCTTTGGTCAAAAATGGTTGATTATTATACCAAAGGTCACTCAGGTAAAAGTGGTAGTTAGAATTTTCAATCAAACGCCTCACTTTAAAGTGCCATGTCATTTTATATCTGGGTTCTGGGATGTGTATTATTACTGTCCAGTGTTTTCATCTGTCCTGAGGGCATGAATTAATAACATCTAGACATGTTTCTCTTGCTGAACTAGGCCATGGCCCAGAGAATACTCCAGGAAAGTTACTAACCATCTACTGGACCACATCTGATAAATAAGGTAAAAGCTATCATTTTTGCACTAAACTACAGATGCTGGGTAATACAGCTCCACACACACACACACACACACACACACACACACACACACACACAGAGGTTTTTTAAACTTTAAGAGGTCCACAAGGTTTTCCATCCTTCAAAGAACTAGAGCAACATTCAACGACATGGATTCAGATCTCTGGAGTTCAAAGATTTGAGCAGAGCCTCATATCTAGATAAATGGTACACTTCCTCCTATGTGGTAGTCGAAGGGATTGAGGGACTCCTCTCAAAATAGTTTCTCTCCAAATGCCGATGTCTAAAACATCCTCCCTCTTCTACTTCTGCAAATCCAACCTAAGCTTTAATGTCTAACCAAATCCCTCCAATATTAGTCTCCCTAGATTGCCCTGATCCACTTAGGGATCTGTTATCTCTCAATTCTTTTTTTAGCACAGAATGTTAATATTCCATTATCCATCAGTCCCTTAGACATGGTCTTCTACAGTCATTATTTCCCATTACTATTTCTTCTCAACTTTTTATACTATCAATAGCAATGAGTATCTTGATGGTGGTCAGAGCTTATGGTCTCTATGTCTGTACCAGGTATCCAAAGTCATTTAAAAGAAACATCCCATCTAAATAAAAACATTGTGGTTACTACGCAAATAGGGTTTTCAAGATGAAATCCCTATCATCATCCCTGCACAAATCCTTCCAATTGGAAGGCTGCTTCCTCCAAGCCACTTCTCTGTAGATACTCTGAAGTCACCATGAGCAGACACTGAGCTCTCTTTCTCTATATCTCATGATGTTCAATACCTTGGAGTTTTATCTTCATAGGAGTTAAGAATTACCTGAAATATTCCATTAAATGAAAACCTATAACCACTTTTCAGGCAAAGCAATGTGTATTAGTAAATATCTTACTGATGAGCAACACACTTTCTCAATGAGGACAGCAATAGGTGTGAGGTGCGAAAGAGGTTTTCAAGCTTCAGTCTGTGGCTTGACAATGTATATAACAACTTTATATGATACTAAAAATATACCACTTCCTTTTTGTTCTTCCTTCTCATTGTCTCATCTGTGTACTCATTCAGGATTTGCCAATATTATGGTAAGCCCAAAATAATTTTAGATCTTTCTATAATTGAGCCATTTTAATATGGTGAATTGTTTGGTACCCTAGACCATCTTCTTTGATGCTTATCTCATTCACCCTTTCTGGGAACCCTTCATAACCCTGACACTGGCTGAGTTGCTTTGTTGTGAAATTAAAATTATGCAAGAACTTCTTATTCTGTTCCTCATATATACTTTTGTTACCAATTATAGCTAAACTGACTTATCTTTACTGTTGTTCCCTCACTCTTCTTTCTGGACCTTTAATTCTGTTTCATGTCAGAAGACCATTTTTCCGGGGATTTTTTTTTAACATAGGTCTACTCATTTTTAAGACACAGGGAGAGATATTTTTATATTTTATTTTATCCTTCTTCCCTGTAAATCCTGTGTCCAACATCTGAGCAGTTAAAGAGTTTAAGAGTTTCTTTTCTTGGTTGATATTTGCTTTGACATCAATGGGAACTCACATGTGCAAATGAAGACTCTTCTATGGCAAGAATCTTCTTTTAGGACCCATCTGGGGTAGCCAGATAAGTCTGAGAATGGTTTTATATTACTCAAGAAAATTCAACTGTTTGTTACCGCTAGGTATTTTGAGAAGATTCATACAGGAATGCATTAACAATGCCTAAAAACATTTCATACCATCACAAGAAAACCTATCTCCCAATTTACAGCTCTTTATATAATAATTCCTGATGATTTTTCAAAAAGTACATCATTACACAAGATCTGCCCAACAGTGATGTGAAGTAGTGTAGGAATAGAGTATCTTTGTCATTTTTCGGTAAACAAACTGAGGCTTATCTGTAAGACAGGATTATTTTATCAAGTCAGTAAAAGAGAACCAGCTTTAAAATGTAAAATGCTTTGGTTACCAAAAATATAAAGAACAGATGCTATTGATGTGATTTTTAAACAACCGCAAAATAGTTTTGGAAAGCTCTATTAAACTGATATCTTATTATGATACAAGTGAAATAATTAATTCACTTATTTACATATGCATATATACTAGTATTTATTTAACAAAGATCTATTAATTACCTAATGTATGCCAGAAACTCTGTTACACACAGGAACAAATGTAGAGATAAATAAGACAAGGTTTGTGCATTATGTGGCAAAGCAGAAAAAGTGTTTAAAATGCTGGCTCCTGAAAAAAAAAATAAAAATAAAAAATAAAATAAAATAAAATGCTGGCTTCTGAACTAGAAAATTGGGGTTTTGTATATCCAGATGCAAACTAGACATTTATATATATACATGTATACGTACATGTATACATGTATACATGTACACATATGTATACGTATATATGCATATATACGTATACATATGTATATACATATGTACACATGTATACATGTATACATATGTATACGTATATATATGCACATATATACATATACATATGTATATACATATGTACACATATGCATATGTATATATATCTTCTGTTTTCATAATAGATATGTGGCATATCTAATGTTTTATGTTAAACACAAGAAAAAATGGGTCACAAAACTGTATACCCAAAAACATTATACAAAAGTAAATACTGCTTATTTTTAGGTAATTTTATATCACAAATAGAGTTGCAAAAATAGTTCAAAGATATATTAAATATTCAAAAAAAGACAAATCAAAAGAGAGAGTAGACTAACGGACCCTTAGGTCTGGAGGTGGGACAGGGTATGGAGAAGAATAGAGAGTAACAACTGAGTATTTGTTTTAGGGCATCTCCATTGATAGTACACAAGTTTTCCAGTACCGACATGTGTACCTGTATCTACATCCTTATGCTTATGTTTATATACTTCTGTGTCTATAATTATGTTAATATCATCTGTCATTTCTAGTGTTTTGGTTGGGAGGGAGAAGGAGATGAATGGTCTTACCTGCCATTTTGATCCCATCCCTTTACTATCCACCCTTGATTTTTAAATCTAAATATTATCTTCTTAGCAATAACAGCAAGTCAAAAGATTGTTTATCCTTAGGGATCCCTGCCAGTTAAAACACTTCAAGTAGCAGAATGCCTCCCTTCAAGCACACTCCTCCAATTTCAGAAAGTTTTCATGACATGTATAGAATCTGTCTATAAAAGCTTTAACAGAATGTCCCTGTGCCCCCACTACCCATAACACTCTCCCCTTATTCAGGTATATTCTCTCATGAAACTTTCTCATTATGTGACTGTACTCCAAAGGAAATGCTCTTTTGTTGAACGTCCTTCTTAACATTATACACAATTCATCCATGAAAAAGTCAGGAAACAAGCATTTTCTCCTTACGCTTATTTTAGATTTTAGAATGGATGAAATTGATGATACCATCCACTACACCATTTTCCTCACTAACCCAAATATATTGAATATATGACAATAAGAGATTGTGAAAGTGTAAAATTTCCAACTTTCCAAACTAACACAGTTCTATGAAGACAAAATTGCAAATACATTTTAAAATATCAAATCAGGGATATCACCAAGGTTGACAAGACCCATGTGAAATATGTAAACTGAGGATCAGGCTTCAATTTTGGATTATTAACAAGTTTAGGGGAGGTCAAATACAAGGGCCCTTTTTAAGTATCTTTTACTGATCATCCCAACTGCGTATGTAATAATCCCTAATCTGAATATATACTGTACTTTTTTGATTCAAAACACCATAAAAGGGGTTTTTAATCTTAAGAAAAACATTACTCTGTAGTAAGAAAATGTTTTTGTTGTTAATATTACAATATTAGTATTCATCAAAATTAAATTTTCCTACCTAGAGTTCAACTGTCCAGAAAACTCAACTATCTATAATCCCAAATAATGATAATAAAACCAGATTTTTTTTTTCCTGTTTGGCTTTTGGCCAGGCAATATTATCAAAAATTCCATTGACTAAAGTGTTAATCATGTCTTTTAAAAATAAGTCCTCAGTCCTAGACCTAGTGTGTCCTTGCTATTGTTTTATATAAAACTTTTATAAATTAGATATGGTTTTCAAGGTTCCAAAAAGCAGTTTATTATACCAATAGAGAAAGTCTATGAAAGGCAGGATATGCACACAGCAGCCAGAGAACTCACAGTTCTAAAACACTAAGCTGCTCCTGAAAGCACCAGAACTTTATAGCCTGGATGACCATATATGATAAAGAATATATGAAAAGATACTAAATTCTACCCTATATGCTGTAATTAAAATCAATGACAGGACACCTGAGTGGCTCAGTAGATTGAGCATCCGACTTTGGCTCGGGTCATAGTTTCACGGTTAGTGAGTTCAAGCCCTGCATCAGACTCTCTGCTGTCAGGGCAGAACCTGCTTTGGATCCTCTGTCCCTCTCTTTGTCCCTCCCCCACTCATGCTGTCTCTCTCAAAAATAAATAAAACATTTTTAAAATTTTAAAACAATGACATATATAATAAATATCTACAATATTTTCTTTCATTAGAACATTTTAAAATTTGGGTATTTAAAGTGCTAAGTTATTGGAAAATTTATTTATCCAGAATGATTCATGGACCAAGTACTCTTAATAGAAAATATGTTTCTGTAATTACTTCTGTGAAGTATAATTATTTCTAAGATTAAACAGGTTCAAGGACATTTTTCTCAACAGACTCTTATAAAGTACACATATCATATCTTTGTGTAAGAAAGAAATTACTCAATAAGGTTGCTAACCAAGGGTCAAAGCCACAGCATAGGAGAGCATTACATGTCAGAGATGTTGTGTATATAGCACTGAACCAATAGATACAGACATTCAGACTAAGGGATTTAAATTTAAAACAAAACAAAACAGAAGAACTCAGAAATTCAGTCAAAATGAACAATGTTGTCTGCTGGAACCAAAATAGTTTCTGGTCCTTTAGTCCTTAAAAAAGTGCCAAAAACGTTATATGTTCCGTGATAGAAGAATCTAACAGAATTGATTTGGGAAAAGGGAAAGAGAGGTTAATTCTACATGTCAGGGAGGGTTAGAATGCTTTATGGAATAGGGGCTAAGCTGAATCCTGAAAAAGGAGACAGTGTCATCAGACACAAACAGATACGAGAGGGAAGATTTATTTTAGGCCTTTAATGTGTGCTTTCTATGAGTTTCAAGGAAACCTTTGAATGAATGACTACATCAATGTATGCATGAAGGAATGGTATGGTGTCAGTAAAATCAAGGACACAGAAAACATTTTGAAACATTAATAAATTATCAATCAATCCAGTATGATGGAGCCCAGATTATACAAGACACAGTGAAAGGTAAAGATTGTGATATAGGCAGAGTTGAAAAATAGAACACCTCTATCAAAGTCATTTTTTGAGATCAGGATGGCAGCAATGTATAAGCAACAAACAAAATTGGTGTGAAATACCATTTAAGTTATCAAATTGATAAAGTTCTTTTTATAATTGTAAATATCTAGTATTAGCACAACTGACAACTATTTGGATGCAGAAGAGTGGTGAAATTTTGGGAAAACTTTCAAGTAGAAAAAAAATTGTCTAATTCTCTACAGCCATACAAAGCAACCTTGATCTAACAGTAAAGAAAGTCAAGCACTGACTTGATTATAGGGCTGAAAGTGGACAAGCATAAGGTTAAGGTACATCAGTAAGTTGCTGGTGTCAAAGCAAAAATTGCACTGGACAAAATTAAACAGGCAAGGAAGACTTTATTTAAGGCTACTGCAGTAAAGGAGAGAGACCAGTTGTCTGTCTGAACTCCTTTCCTAGGAAGCAAGGGGGATCCTGGACTATCTGTATTTGCTAATGGGGTGTACCCAGAGAAAAAGTTTGATTTTTCTTATTTCCATAACAGGAGATAGATTTACATCTTACACCAAAGTGCTCAATGAAGTTAGGAATTCCCTTCCCACTGGCTGAGAGTGTAACTATCTTCTTTGAGGATTGCTCCCAAGTCCTAGAGAAAGACATAAAACAGGCAAGGGACATTTTAAAAGAGTTACCTCTCAAAGGGGCACAGAAAGAAGTTACAATTCTAAGTTTTCTTATATAAGTGTTCTAAGAAAAGTAAGGTCAGGGACCTACAAGTCAGAAAGCTGTCTAACTTCAGTCAAGCTGGGAAGTCCTCTTGGTCAACAGGAAAAGAGTGACTAAAAAATGTTAAACATGGAGTCAAGCTTAAGTGGTGGAAACAGAAGAAACCATCAGACAGGTGTTGGATTAGAAAGTGATGAAAACATGAAGAAATTGGGTGTTTTTATGAGGTCTAAGAACAAAGTGTAGCTAGTAAAAACTGGGAAAAGTGAATAAATAGGAGACAGCAGTAAATACATTTCAATACTAAAATTTAACTGTTTGGGGATCAGACTATTTCAGCTTCACCCATCTGTATGATAGGGGAATTCAAAGTATTAAAATCAAAGAAGAAAAATTGAGCCTAGCTTGATCTATCATAACAGTAATAAGAGATTTTTGGTGTATTCTTTGTGCTAAACATGTTGCATGTAACTAGCTCTAATCTGCACCTTTTGGAAAACACTACCAGATGACTTTTCTCTCATTTGAACACACTCCTGCAATTCCTCATTTAAAAGTACTGCTTGAAATCTGATCTAAACTAAATGTTGTGGACTGTCGTGATTTTGGAGTGTTTGTGGTTGCATTAATTTTTTTTTTGATGTGTTGGGTTTCTTGCTTTTTATTTTTGTTTCTATTCTTACAGACAGACTGCTACGGCTTCTGGCTCCTTCTAGGTGCCTGTCTCAGCTCTTCTAATCGGCTGTTTCAATCTAGGAAATAAAATAGGCTTGTTGAATTTTAAAGAGACTGGAAATAATTAATACTTACCATTGCTGGGAAATTGAATGGGAGTGGGGGAGGCAGCAGTTACCTTTACTATAAATATTTCTGCAATATTGGAATTATTATAATAAATCTATAGTTTCTTTTAAATTTAAAAAGCCTATTTTAAAACATTCTATGTAGATTAACTGCTTTAAGTGAGTACCTGAGGGACTCTCTCCTGACAAAAATTAGTGAGCGTTAATGCATTAGCTTCCAGGCTTCTTTTCTTTATTGCCCAGAGGTCTTCTTGATGTCCTTTTCAGTTTATAAGTGCCCTCTAGACATGTGAGGTTACCAACTTTTTGAGTTTTGAATACCTAGGGCATTATTACATTGTACACATTTTCTCATTTCAGAAGACAAGAATAGTGGAAAAAAAAAATTCTAAGATCCAGTAGGCTCAATTATTTAGCAGTGAAGTGGTTAAAAAGCCCAATGCAGCTGATTTTGATGTTTTAGTGTTATTTGCACTTGAAAAATGCTTTCTCTTGTCATCACTAGGGAGTATCTGCTCTTCTTATATTATGCAGAACAAAATCTCAGTCAGAATAGGGAAAAACATCAATTATTAATTAGACATAAATTATTCCTAATCTACACACAATGCCTAATCCCTGGTTCACAGAAATGCAAATTGTGCTTCAAAAACAATATGTTAACAAGTCATTTGTCTGCAAAAGACAGGAGCCCAAGTTCAATATAAAATATAGAACAAATATTTCAAGCTCATTTCAAGAAATATGCTGATGGAAGGTTATCCAGAACAGCAAGGAAATGGAAAACCAGGCAAACAAAATACCGACAAGGTGAACTTGCTTTTTGGTGCATAAAAAACGAGTGTGTCTACTGTAGCTGTTTTTCAATTCTTCAAAAAACTTAAGAATTAACTGGAAAATTGTCCAAATATATTCTTTACTATGAATAGTAAAAACAGTAAATACATAACAAAGGAAGCAACGATTCCTTTCTTTACCCTAGCAGGAACACCCAAAAGAGGACCCAACGTTAAAAACAAACAAGCAAACAAACAAAAAATAGAACCCTGAATTAATTAAATCAATCATGAAATTAGCTGTAGGCTGTAACATTATAAGCAACTGTCCTTTGATAAAACAGACTCCAAGACTGAAACTAATATACAATTGGTTGTGTGGACCACACAATGCAACATGTGTGTCCTCTCCTATTCAAGTGAACTTCAATAGACTTTGTGTTAGAAGCCATTAGATGTTCTTCTGGATTTTAAGCATCGCTCCCTCTGTCCAGCTCCCTATATCCTCCATATACCCAGCATCAAAGGAACTGATTCCAGAAAGGTTCTACCACTTCCCTTTCCTAGATTGATGGGAACGTCTGATCAAAGACATTTCAAGTTTCAAGCCTTGAATTCCCACAGCGAGTTGAAATGTATTACTGTTATACTACTGAAAGAAAGGAGGGCAACTTTTCCTTGATCTTACCACTCACCTTAGACTTACTTATTCTAGGCAATGGCTTTAAGGCTATGGATCATTTTCTAAAGTATTTTCCCAAAAAACTGCTCCGTATGAGATTCTCCTTGAGAAAAAAAAACAAAAAAACAAAAACAAACAGACTCTGGGGTCAATAAATTTAGCCAGCTGTGCCTCGTGTAGGGCTGAGGCATGATGCTTTTTCTTAATTTCTACCAGGCCTCCCTATTCCTCCAATGATGTGCATTTATCTAGCGTTCTGATTAGACACGTTTCAGAACACTTACTTGAACCCATTTCATTACTATGTTGGATAAATGATTCTTTAAAGCATGCACATATGACCTTGTCCTCTTCAGTGTCTTTTTTGGTGCAGTGGAGCATGTTCATGGACCTGGGCTGCTGCTTTGGATCTAACCGGGTTGCTTTTATTTCTCTTTCCATTTGTCTTTTTCCCAGCACTTCCTGCCATGCAGTCTGATGAGTAAGTTGTCTCAGACCTGCAATCTAGCTCTCGCTTTTCTCCTTTTCTTTATTATTCCCTTCATGGACTGTATTAGGAAATATGTTAGTATTCCCTCAGAGGAGCACCACCATATTCTGCCATTTTCATTTAAATGGATGGTAAATGATTTCCACCCTGGCGCAATTGGCCATATTGGTCTTAGAATGAATAGAATCACATTTCTAAGTTTGGATAAATGAACAGAAATCATTTATTCCTGTGCAGCTTAGCAGCATTCTTAGGAGACTTCACTGGAATATCACACACTCACACGTTAAGATGGTATTTTTAGTTCTAATTTATTACTATTATTGCTTATTCTGTATACAGCTTCCTTCAGGGGGCCTCACAGAAGGAAAATGTGATTAGCATAAGAACACTCTTGGGTCTCCTGGCCTTAAACCTTCCTAATGCTATCAAAATCTACTCTTACTTGTAAAATATACCGTCTCCTGTTCAGAGAGTCCCAAAGTACTTACATATATTAAGATACCTGAGAATTTGTAAAGAAAATAAAGCTGCATCACTATATCAGCTGTGTTCTAATAATTATTTAAATAGGGGATTTTTTGGGGGGTATGCCCCTACCTTGCTATGAATTACCTCATGAAAACGGTATCCCTGAGACATTATTTGGGAACTTTTGTTCTGGAATGATGCTGAGAATATAAACCAGTACCTACATAATCTAAGAAAAAAGTATCAACTTAACCCAGACTACCTACAAAACTGGCCTCTTCTCTACCTCACTCCACCAGCATAGATTTCCCTTAAGCCAATGAAACCGGAAAACAGAATTTCACTCAACCAAAATATCAGTCAAATAGTTGATTTTCTTGACAACATATTTTACTTCTGACCTTTGTAGATAAATATGTGTTTTAGTAATTTTTCTCAAGAGTAATTAGATCTTGAGGAAATCCAAACACTCAGACTTTAAAGATTACTTACATACATTTTTGTGTCTTGTTAAATACCTAACCTTAAGCCACAGACAAAAAATCTATAGAAAATTAATACTGACATCCATTCACATATGTAACACTTAGATAAATTCCAAATGAAATTTAGTTTGTGAAGTAGTGTTGTTTCACAATACTGTTTCTCTTCCGTTACTCCTGAGTCTCTCTGAAAGTTGGAATGAATAAACTGTCTTGCTTTAAGAATTTTTTGAACTGAACTTATCCAAGGGGAATAATACATGAATACCACAAATTGGTAATTTCATACAGAATCTCAACTTCACTGTGCTGCCAAAAATCTCAATTTGATTGGCATTTTCCTCACTCATTTTTCTCTAAAACACAGGTATTAGGCAGGTCATATCAATGACATTCTAATATCATTTTAGAGATATTCAAAATTAACAGAGAATTGAGCACAGCCTTTCTTCCTCAGCATTTTCCTGAAAAGACTATGAAAGTAATGTATTTAATATTAACTATTAGTTTTATTTAAAATACTACAATGGTTCTTTTAGTCACCGAGAAGTCAAATAAATTAGATTTTTTTTAAATATAAAGAAGAATTTGCTTGTATAACATTCATTAGTAAAACTGAGTAACAATTAAGGGACTATCAGCTACAGACAGTAGTATACATAAGCCAAATTGACTCCTTTCCTGGCCAGTAGACTATACCTTCTTTTCTCGATGAATTAGAGGTGAAGGGAAGGTCCTTAATGCTAGGTTGATCTAGGAAGTCTGCCTACAGTAAGTGAACACTTAATTATGATGTACCTATTTTAGGAACTCAGAGACCCAGGCATGACGTCTTTGTTGGCTCCTTCTGTTCAAGCTGTCCCAATCCTAAAACCAAGAAGGTAACAGGGAATTGTCTGGGATTTTGTGGTTATGAGTTATATGAAGGAGCAGAAGTTTCTTCTTTCAGAAACAAGACTCTAAGTGGGCTCATTTGAGTTGTACCACCATAACCAGGTACTTCCAATAGACTCGGTTTAAAATCTGGGAACAGAATTCACAGTGGAGACTCCCTATCTAACTTGAATCAGAGTTATTAATAAGAATCTACTGAACCCCTAAAGGAAGTTTATAATCTTAATCCAAATCAGATTTCAGAGACATATCTTTGGGCCGCTGATTCTTGAAAATTTCTTTCAATGAAAAATATTCCCATGTACCAAACACCTTTCATAAAATACAACCTGTTATGCAAGAATGAACGTTAAACTGCTGCAAAACTGAATGTCCAGAAGACATCAAAATTAATTGATGGATCAGTTTCTAAAAGGCAAAATAAACAAGCAATTTATTTTATAAGAGTAAATAATTGAACCAAGTCTAGGCTCTCTTTGGCCTCACGTAATATTACTAGTCTATGTCAAATATGTTAAGCATGTCTTAGGTGGAAGGCCATATATTTTCTAAATGTTTTGGAAAAACAACTCTTATCATTTTTTACAACATTTTTTTGGAAAATGAAAATCCTCTATGTTACATGTAATCTGGTCCCTGTACCTATAAGATACTCAAAAAACAGGGCTATGGTAAGTCTCCTATTCCAGATAGGTTGGCTCATGCCCTGTCCCACACATGAGCCCTGACTACTCCCATCTCTACCCCTTTGCTCTATGTTTTCTAGCCACTTTTCTTATGCTTTCCATTAAACATTCCCAGTCTTCCCTATTCCAAATTCTTCTTTCAAAGACTGATTTTCCTGGAGTTTTCATCAAGACCTATATAGAAGCACCCCTGATTTGTGCAAGTTCACCTTACACTGCTTGGCTTTTACAAAAGACTTAACATCAGTACTCGTTTTTGCTAACTTAAGGAAATCCAAGGAGGACTTTCATTTTTACGAAAAAGGGCAAAAAGTGAAAATAGCATTCAGTATTTGTTTTGCAATTCACCATTAAAGAGGCAGTGTGCACCCCAACAGTGAGAGTGTTATCACCAAGCTCCTTCCTGAGAACAGTACTCAGCATCTCTCCAACAAGCCACCACAGCTTTGAACTATGTCTGTTAGCACGTTTGCCTTAACTCTGTTTATTTTGTGCATGCTTTAGCAAGATATTTGCTAAAGTATCAGAAAAGCCTAAGAGAGATTGTGTTTCAGGTCTCAGTGCTCAAAATATCTTCCATATAAATTAATGGTAATTGTTTCTTTGCTTTATGCCATGTGAGCTCATGAAAGATTTCATAGGAGCACTGTTTCAGGTACGGGGGACATCTTTACTCAGTTAAAATTAAAAAATAACATTTTCTGTACCTCTTAAAGATCTCCCACTCCTGAAGACACATTCTGTATCCTTCCAAACTTCAAGCACAGAGCTTTACACGTGGTAGGTGCTAAATAAATTGGTTCTACTATGTCGGTATTTTCGTGATGTGAGGATTTGTTTAGATCCTCAAGACAAAGGCTCTTAAAAATCCATTCTTGATCAAAATTTGCTTTATCATACCAGAATCCCCATACTAAGTGTTTGTACTCTGCTTTTCACCTACAGTGTTTGAATTTTCCCAAGCATACGATAAGGTTTCCATGCCTATAAAAGCATCTCTACACCAAATGAAACTCCAAACTCAAGTTCAAAGGAAAAGACCTGCCACCTATGTCACTCAACAGTCCAGCCAGACCCCGTTCCTTCTCTGCTCTGACCAATTTCCTGAGCGCAATTGCCAGTACAGTGATGAATGCACAAATGGAAAGAATAGCAATACTGCACATGATTGATTGCATGGCAAAAGGAGAAACCTACAGAAAACCCCAAGCTGGGAACTTATTTTATATCATTCCTGTTGCTGCTCAGTCGTGAATGCTGCTGTGATTCATTTTCAACACTTTGAAATCTCTTGGTATTTGTAACATGCTCTGAACCAGATATAAATTGATTGCTCAGCCCTACCTTTTTTTTTTCAATTGAATTTTTTTTTTTTAACTAACATTTAGCAACACACTTAATATTGCTTACATATAGCTTTTATTTCTGCTCAGGGGGAAAAAAAAGATAGTTTTGCCTCCAGAAGATTACGTAATTTAGGAGAGCACTGTGAGGTTTCTGTAATGTAATCACTTCTCCTTATGTGTTAGAGAGCATGGCTCACTGAAAATGTAAGATAACTATATGTATTTTTGGAATTGAATTATTCCAGCACATTTTTAAAGGAATATATAGGCATTAAAACACAAAATGTAGTTTAGAAGTACAAGTTTTGGTCACCACCAGGAGATGAGCCATAAAACAGAATGGAGCCAACCATGATTTCAGGAAGCGTGCTTTGATATGTAAATACACACAGGCTCTTAAAAAGGAGACTAGCTTTCAATGTAGAATAGTCTATAAAAAGATTTCTATTCAAGTATAATATATGGTAATTATAGTTCACTAAATGGTAAGAAAACATATGACCTTCCTCTCCTAATCAAAGGACCAAATATTTATTGGTTTGGATTTTAGCTCATTGTACCACATGAAATAAATCAGTTACTTGCTCCACATATGTTCCAAACACACGAGTCTTAATAAGCAGTTTAGGATTCAAAGGCCCACTTGGTACAATCAGGCCTCTGACATTTTTGCTTTCCAGAATTTTAAAAGACAGCTTGCTATCTTGCCTAAGTGTTTCCTCTAGGTAGCTGCCTATTAATGCAGGAACAGATTGCTTATTCCACTGGTAGCTGGTAGGAATCAAGCAATTTGTAAAAGGATTTCTCCATAGATTAGCTTTTTTCAAGCATGAGTTCTTTAGGTGAAGAATTAGGGCAGTATGGCTCCTAGAGCCCTGGAATAAGCATTCTATGTTACCTTAAGCTATTGAATATTTTTTAACATGACATTTAATTCCTCGCCTTCAACAGCTAGATATATCTCAGCCAATTTATATGCATTATGACCCTAGGATGTGTTTAGCTGCAGCTAAACACATGTGTTTACTTAGCAAAGAAAATACCATCCCAAACCTCCATGTAGGTTCTCAACAAATCTAGAAATGATGTATCAACACTTTGGACAGTACAGCAGTATTACTTTGCATTTCTGCACCAGAATGAATGAGTGTCTTTGATATCTGCTGTGGACAAATACCAAGTTCCAGTAAATGTAGATTCTATTGAAGGCAAAAATCCTGCAAATCAGCATATACTTGAAATAAGAAAAAAAAAAAGGAGTCTAAAGCATTTATCCTGATTTGAATTTCACACCTTCCCCTTGCTACATATATTTTCTAGGCAAGTTATTTAAACTCTCAGAGCCCCAGTTATCTAATCTATAAAATATAGAAGCAAATATCTATTTTGTTGGACCTAAATGAGATAACATATAAATTATATAATATCTACTAAATACTAACAAATGAATAAATGGAGTTTTATTGGTTTAATCACAAAGATCCTGAATCCTGCAACCTAATAGGGTCACTCTGTCCTTTAAATGGTTAGGAACACAGTGTGTTTATTGTGGTAGGAATCCCAGGGCCATACTTTTCTACTGGGGTTACAGAGCAGAGGATGGGCTGGTTTACATCTTCTGAAATCTCACTCTGTATTCAACAAAAGCATGATTTCAAATATCTTCCATAGTTTTTCTCAATTTCTGAGAATTTTTTTCTCCATCCCATTTTATACCATCATCAAAAGAATCTTTCTTCATGTGTTTCCTCCAAATGACCATCTACCAACAACACAAGGCTGTTCTCTGTGGTGCATTCACTAAATATTTGTGGGTAATGAAAGGTGATAATAGCATAAAGCAAAATATAACTTTAAAATAAATGTCAGAAAGAACACCTGGCTGGTTCATTGGAGGAGCATGTGACTCTTCAACTCACAGTCAGGAGTTAAGAGCCTACACCTGGGGTGTAGAGATTCCTTAAATAAGAAATAAATAAATAAATAAATAGCCATATATATATATATATATATATATATATATATATACACACACACACACACACACACACACATATATATATGTATATATATATATATATGTGTGTGTGTGTGTGTATAATAAATATCAGAAATAACTGTTCCTAGAAATGTATCACTCAATCACCATAATAGGGAATCTCTTATTTCTCTTGTAACCAATATGAACTGGTCTGATGTCATGTTGATGTGGCTTTCTCTTTCTTCAGACATGTCCTTCTCTATGTCTTCCAGATCGATTTCTTCTCAAACTATCATGAGAAAATTCTCAGATTCCTGTCCTTCAGTGCAAAAAAGGCTTTTGTTCTGAAATTCACCCCTATGGACACCTCAAAGATCCATGTACTCCTCTATTTTTCCCAGCCTCCTTTGAAGTTGAAGCCATACGAGTACTTCTGGCCAATTGGTTATGAGCAGAAATGGTCACTTTAGGGCCAAAGGATTTAACAGCCAGTGTATCTCCTCCATCTTTATCTTCCCTACCAAGTTCTCCTTGAGGACAGGACTTCCAGATGTAGATTATAAAATACAGAAAGGCAACTGAACACATATTAGACCTTGTGCAAGCAGGAAATAAACACTGTATGAAATCATTGAAATTTGAAGTTTTCATTTGACCTTCTTATTACAAATATAATTGTCTCCTGAGATTAGCCCTTTGGAAAAGACCCAACATTCAGACAAGAATGTCTATCGACTTGATCTCATGAAAAAACAAAGCTCTCCAAATTATCCTACAGCAGTAAATTCAAACTGCTCAAACTGCAACCATCCTCTAACATACCTTTATATGGTACCTGGGTGGCTCAGTCGGTGAAGTGTCTGACTTCGGCTTAGGTCATGATTTTGCAGTTCACAAGTTGGAGCCCTCCATCAGGCTCTGCGCTGACAGCTCAGAGCCTTGAACCTACTTCAGATTCTGTGTCTCCCCCTCTCTCCACCCTTCCCCCACTCGCACTCAGTCTCTCCTCTCTCTCTCAAAAATAAATAAACATTTTTTTAAAAGTTTAAAATACCTTTATAATCATTATAAAGAATTGTTTATAAAGATCATTTGCATCGTTTCATTAAGTTTCAGAAAGAACTTGCGTTGGCCATTAATAAAATTTGTAGTCATTTTCTATCCTCCTGAACATGTTACCTAGACCAATTCAAGAGAGAGAATGAGCAATCAATACTTTTGTAATACTGATAATGATAAAACTCTAGGCTTTTAAACTTTTCCACATGTTTGGAGTATCTTACCAGTTTTCCAGAAAGACATACTTTTCAGGCTATACCAGTTTGTCCTTCACTAAAAACTTTCATCCAGAAAAGACCCATGAAGACTGACCTGGATAAAGGAATATGAATTTAAAAGGACTTAAAAGTAAGACTCGGGGCTCCTGGGTTGTTCAGTGGGTTAAGCATCTGACTCAAGATATTGGCTCCCCACTGAGCATGGAGCTTTGTTGGGATTCTCTCTGTCTCTCCTCTGATTGTGCATGCAAGCACTCTCTCTCTCAAAATCAATAAATGAACTTAAAAAAAAAGAGGACTCAAAAGGAAAATTGATTTTAACCAATAATTTTTTAAGTTTAAATGTTTATTTTTGAAAAAGAGAGAGACAGAGTGCAAGCAGGGTGGGGGCAGAGAGAGAGGGAGACACAGAATCTGAACCAGGCTCCAGGCTCCAAGCTGTCAGCACAGAGCCCAATGTGGGGCTCAAACTCACAAACCATGAGATCATGACCTGAGCTGAAGTTGGATGCTTAATTGACTGAGCCATCCAGGTGCCCCATGATTTTAACCAATAAATGTCCCCAAATACTCCCAGTGACCTAAAAGAGAGGAGACATTATTTTTTATAGGCATTGATGCCACCATTTTGTAATGTGAAGAAACATAAGTAATTTTCTCATAAAGCTGTCCCCTTGCAATAGCTAATTGGACATGGAAGAGCCCTATATGGAAGGGTTTACACACCTAACTGTAAACACAAATCCCTTTGTATGTGTTGTATTCTGTTTTATTATCTTGTAAAAGAAAAAAAAATCACCTGTGTCTCTGTATCTCACACCAAAAGAAAAAATGGGAAAGAAACACGAATAGCCCTTTGGTAAAAAATTGCTTATGGGTTTTAACCATGACAAAATGCAAATTAAAACTGCACTGACATGCCATTTCTCTCCTGTCACAGTGTAAAAATCCAAAGTTTGACAACATAATTTTGAATGAAGTGTTAAAATGCTAGGATTCTCATACCTTCTCAGTGGTCATTAAAAATGGCACAGCCCGTGGAAAAAAAAAAAATGGCACAGCCTTTATGGGAAGACATTTAAAAATATCTATAAAAAGTTGTGGTGCCTGGGTGGCTCGGTCGGTTAAGTGTCTGACTTTGGCGCAGGTCATGATCTTGCTCTTTGTGAGTTCGAGCCCCACATCAGGCTCTGTGCTGACAGCTCAGAGCCTGGAGCCTACTTAGGATTGTGTCTCCTTCTCTCTCTGTCCGCCCCTGACTCATGCTCTGTTTCTCTCTGTCTCTTAAAAATATCTATTAAAAGTATATGTTTATTTGCATTCTGATACATAACTACTACTTTTAGGGTTCTACTACAGAGACATATGGAAAAATATTAAGATATATACACAAGGTTATTCCATGCAGCATTATGAAATGGCATCCAAATTGGAAACCCAAATGTTCAAACATCAGGGGACTAACCAGGTAAAGCATAGCATGAGAACACTATAAAATAAAATATGGTATGTCATCACAATGCAGCAGTATATGGTTTTACAAAGGAATAAGGAATGGATACATAATTATGGAACTCTCAACATGATAAGCATTAAGTAAACAAAGCAAGGTAGAATTTGTCTATGATGGACAGAGAAGATATGTATGTACATGCCTTTGCTTATTTTAAAAAATAATACATGAATGAGATTTTTGTACATTGTATATAAAGTAAAAGAAATACAGAGTGAGCAAATAATCTGAACATTTTTCTCAAGAAGACACAAAAATGCCCAATAAGCACATGAAAAAAGTACTTTTTATCCTTAGCCAACAAGGAAATGAAAGCCAAAACCACAATGGGATACCACTTTACAACCTTTAGGATGGCTATAATCAAAAATACACATAACACGTGTTGGAAAGGAAGTGGACAAATCAGGACACTCATATAATGCTGGTGAAATGTAAAAAAATCTGCAACTGCTTTGGAGAACTGTCTGCTAGGTCTTCAAAAGGCTTAACCTGAAGTTACCAAGTGACCCAGCAACTCGACTCTGAGATACACACACACACACACACGAGAAATGAAAACTTATGTCTTATACCAAAAAAATTGTATACAAATGTTCATAGCATTATTCAAACTAGTGAAAGAACTAGAAAAAACCAATGTCCATCAACTGCAAAATGGAAAAAATAAAATGTCTAATACCATGCAGTAAATATGATTCCACCGTAAGAGTGAATGAAGTTTTAAACTATGCTACAACAGGGTTGCATCTTTAAAACATTATGCTAAGTAAACGAAGCCAAACACAAAAGGCCCCATTATACGATTCCATTGATATGAAATGTCCAACAAAGACAAATCTAGAGAGACAGCAAGTATACTAGTGGTTAACTAGGGCTGGAGGAGTGGAGGGACATGGGGAGGACTGCTAATAGTTGGAGGTGCGAGGGATAGAAACTAGGCTGACTCTTTCAATGTATCATATTTCAGAGATGTGACATTGGAGTCACGCAAGTTTTTTGTATTTATAAAAGAAAGTAAACATTTTAAAGTAGACCCTGAAAGTTAAAATGAAACAAAAAGGCCTTATTATATTCGTGGGTAAGAACTACTCCAACATTTTAAAAACAATACATTGGACCATAGCTAATAATAACATACTATATTTTTAGGGACACCTGTGTGGCTCAGTTGGTTAAGTATCCCACTCTTGCTTGACTCTTGATTTTGGC
The DNA here is from genome assembly GCF_018350155.1 of Leopardus geoffroyi. NCBI lineage: Eukaryota > Metazoa > Chordata > Mammalia > Carnivora > Felidae > Leopardus > Leopardus geoffroyi. Next base: position 49,572,454 of record NC_059342.1, read on the forward strand.
TCATGAGATCAAGCCTCCTGTCGAGTCCCATAGCGGGCTAGCACTCACAGTGCTGGGGTGTGTTTGTGATTCTCTCTGTCTCTCTCTCTCTCTCTCCCTCTACCCCTCCCCTGTGCACCCACATTCTCTCCCTCTCTCTCAAAATATAAACATTTAAAAAAATACCATATTTTTATTTTTTTATTATTTTTTCAATATGAAATTTATTGTCAAATTGGTTTCCATACAACATCCAGTGCTCATCCCAAAAGGTGCCCTCCTCAATACCCATCACCCACCCTCCCCTCCCTCCCACACCCCAAAAAACTCAGTTTGTTCTCAGTTTTTTTTTTTAATTTTTTTTTCAACGTTTATTTATTTTTGGGACAGAGAGAGACAGAGCATGAACGGGGGAGGGGCAGAGAGAGAGGGAGACACAGAATCAGAAACATGCTCCAGCCTCTGAGCCATCAGCCCAGAGCCTGACGCAGGGCTCGAACTCACGGACCGCGAGATCGTGACCTGGCTGAAGTCGGACGCTTAACCGACTGCGCCACCCAGGCGCCCCATGTTCTCAGTTTTTAAGAGTCTCTTATGCTTTGGTTCTCTCCCACTCCAACCTGTTTTTTTTTTCTTCCCCTCCCCCATGGGTTTCTGTTAAGTTTCTCAGGATCCACATAAGAGTGAAAACATATGGTATCTGTCTTTCTTTGTATGGCTTCTTTCACTTAGCATCACACTCTCAAGTTCCATCCACGTTGCTACAAAGGGCCATATTTCATTCTTTCTCATTGCCACGTAGCACTCCATTGTGTATATAAACCACAATTTCTTTATCCATTCATCAGTTGATGGACATTTAGGCTCTTTCCACAATTTGGCTATTGTTGAAAGTGCTGCTATAAACATTGGGGTACAAGTGCCCCTATGCATCAGTACTCCTGTATTCCTTGGGTAAATTCTTAGCAGTGCTACTGCTGGGTCAAAGGCTAGGTCTATTTTCAATTTTTTGAACAACCTCCACACTGTTTTCCGGAGTGGCTGCACCAATTTGCATTCCCACCAACAGTGCAAGAGGGTTCCCGTTTCTCCACATCCTCTCCAACATCTATAGTCTCCTGATTTGTTCATTTTGGCCACTCTTACTGGCGTGAGGTGATATCTGAGTGTGGTTTTGATTTGTATTTCCCTGATGAGGAGCGATGTTGAGCATCTTTTCATGTGCCTGTTGGCCATCCGGATGTCTTCTTTAGAGAAGTGTCTATTCATGTTTTCTGCCCATTTCTTCACTGGGTTATTTGTTTATCAGATGTGGAGTTTGGTGAGCTCTTTATAGATTTTGGATACTAGCCCTTTGTCCGATATGTCATTTGCAAATATCTTTTCCCATTCCATTGGTTGCCTTTTAGTTTTGTTGGTTGTTTCCTTTGCTGTGCAGAAGCTTTTTATCTTCATAAGGTCCCAGTAGTTCATTTCTGCTTTTAATTCCCTTGCCTTTGGGGATGTGTCAAGTAAGAAATTGCTACAACTGAGGTCAGAGAGGTCTTTTCCTGCTTTCTTCTCCAGGGTTTTGATGGTTTCCTGTCTCACATTCAGGTCCTTTATCCATTTTGAGTTTATTTTTGTGAATGGTGTGAGAAAGTGGTCTAGTTTCAATCTTCTGCATGTTGCTGTTGCTGTCCAGTTCTCCCAGCACCATTTGTTAAAGAGACTGTCTTTTTTCCATTGGATGTTCTTTCCTGCTTTGTCAAAGATTAGTTGGCCATATGTTTGTGGGTCTAGTTCTGGAGTTTCTATTCTATTCCATTGGTCTGTGTGTCTGTTTTTGTGCCAATACCATGTGTCTTGATTAAAGCTTTGTAGTAGAGGCTAAAATCTGGGATTGTGATGCCTCCCGCTTTGGTCTTCTTCTTCAAAATTACTTTGGCTATTCAGGGCCTTTTGTGGTTCCATATGAATTTTTGGATTGCTTGTTCTAGCTTTGAGAACAATGCTGGTGCAACTTTGATTGGGATTGCATTGAATGTGTAGAAAGCTTTGGGTAGTATTGACATTTTGACAATATTTATTTTTCCAATCCATGAGCAGGGAATGTCTTTCCATTTCTTTAAATCTTCTTCAATTTCCTTCATCAGCTTTCTATAGTTTTCAGCATACAGATCTTTTACATCTTTGGTTAGATTTATCCTTAGGTATTTTATGCTTCTTGGTACAATTGTGAATGGGATCAGTTTATTTGTCTTTCTGTTGCTTCATTGTTAGTGTATAAGAATGCAACTGATTTCTGTACATTGATTTTGTATCCTGCAACTTTGCTAAATTCATGTATCAGTTCTAGCAGACTTCTGGTGGAGTCTATTGGATTTTCCATGTATAATATCATGTCATCTGCAAAAAGTGAAAGCTTAACTTCATCTTTGCCAATTTTGATGCCTTTGATTTCCTTTTGTTGTCTGATTGCTGATGCTAGAACTTCCAACACTATGTTAAACAACAGCGGTGAGATTGGACATCACTGTCGTGTTCCTGATCTCAGGGAAAAAGCTCTCAGTTTTTCCCCATTGAGGATGATGTTAGCTGTGGGCTTTTCATAAATGGCTTTTATGATCTTTAAGTATGTTCCTTCTATCCCGACTTTCTCGAGGGTTTTTATTAAGAAAGTTGCTGAATTTTGTCAAATGCCTTTTCTGCATCGATTGACAGGATCATATGGTTCTTATCTTTTCTTTTATTAATGTGATGTATCACGTTGATTGATTTGCGAATGTTGAACCAGCCCTGCATCCCAGGAATGAATCCCACTTGATCATGGTGAATAATTCTTTTTATATGCTGTTGAATTCAATTTGCTAGTATCTTATTGAGAATTTTTGCATCCATATTCATCAGGGATGTTGGCCTGTAGTTCTGTTTTTTTACTGGGTCTCTGTCTGGTTTAGGAATCAAAGTAATGCTGGCTTCATAGAATGAGTCTGGAAGTTTTCCTTCCCTTTCTATTTCTTGGAATAGCTTGAGAAGGATAGGTATTATCTCTGCTTTAAACGTCTGGTAGAACTCCCCTGGGAAGCCATCTGGTCCTGGACTCTTATTTGTTGGGAGATTTTTGATAACTGATTCAATTTCTTTGCTGGTTATGGGTTGTTCAAGCTTTCTATTTCCTCCTGATTGAGTTTTGGAAGTGTGTGGGTGTTTAGGAATTTGTCCATTTCTTCCAGGTTGTCCAGTTTGTTGGCATATAATTTTTCATAGTATTCCCTGATAATTGCTTGTATCTCTGAGGGATTGGTTATAATAATTCCATTTTCATTCATGATTTTATCTATTTGGGTCATCTCCCTTTTCTTTTTGAGAAGCCTGGCTAGAGGTTTGTCAATTTTGTTTATTTTTTCAAAAAACCAACTCTTGGTTTCATTGATCTGCTCCACTGTTTTTTTTTTTTTTTTTAGATTCTATATTGTTTATTTCTGCTCTGATCTTTATTATTTCTCTTCTTCTGCTGGGTTTGGGATGTCTTTGCTGTTCTGCTTCTATTTCCTTTAGGTGTGCTGTTAGATTTTGTATTTGGGATTTTTCTTTTTTCTTGAGATAGGCCTGGATTGCCATGTATTTTCCTCTCAGGATTGCCTTCGCTGCAACCCAAAGCGTTTGGATTGTTGTATTTTCATTTTCGTTTGTTTCCATATATTTTTTAATTTCTTCTCTAATTGCCTGGTTGGCCCATTCATTCTTTAGTAGGGTGTTCTTTAACCTCCATGCTTTTGGAGGTTTTCCAGACTTTTTCCTGTGGTTGATTTCAAGCTTCATCACATTGTGGTCTGAAAGTATGCATGGTATGATCTCAATTCTTGTATACTTATGAAGGGCTGTTTTGTGACCCAGTATGTGACCTATCTTGGAGAATGTTCCATGTGCACTCGAGAAGAAAGTATATTCTGTTGCTTTGGGATGCAGAGTTCTAAATATATCTGTCAAGTCCATCTGATCCAATGTATCATTCAGGGCCCTTGTTTCTTTATTGACCATGTATCTAGATGATCTATCCATTTCTGTAAGTGGAGTGTTAAAGTCCTCTGCAATTACCACATTCTTATCAATAAGGTTGCTTATGTTTGTGAGTAATTGTTTTATATATTTGGGGTTTCCCATATTTGGTGCATAGACATTTATAATTGTTAGCTCTTACTGATGGATAGACCCTGTGATTATTATATAATGCCCTTCTTCATCTCTTGTCACAGCCTTTAATTTAAAGTCTAGTTTGTCTGATATAACTATGGCTACTCCAGCTTTATTTTGACTTCCAGTAGCATGATAAATAGTTCTCCATCCCCTCACTTTCAATCTGAAGGTGTCCTCAGGTCTAAAATGAGTCTCTTATAGACAGCAAATAGATGGGTCTTGTTTTTTTATCCATTCTGATACCCTATGTCTTTTTTCTTGGCTCATTTAGTCCATTTATGTTTAGTGTTATTATAGAAAGATATGGGTTTAGAGTCATTGTGATGTCTGTAGGTTTCATGCTTGTAGTGATGTCTCTGGTACTTTGTCTCACAGGATCCCCCTTAGGATCTCTTGTAGGGCTGGTTTAGTGGTTACGAATTCTTTCAGTTTTTGTTTGTTTGGGAACACCTTTATCTCTCCTTCTATTCTAAATGACAGACTTGCTGGGTAGAGGATTTTCACTGCATATTTTGTCTGTTCATCACATTGAAGATATCCTGCCATTCCTTTCTGGCCTGCCAAGTTTCAGTAGAGAGATCCGTCACGAGTCTTATTGGTCTCCCTTTATATGTTAGAGCACATTTATCTCTAGCTGCTTTCAGAATTTTCTCTTTATCCTTGTATTTTGCCAGTTTCACTATGATATGTCGTGCAGAAGATCGGTTCAAGTTATGTCTGAAGGGAGTTCTCTGTGCCTCTTGGATTTCAATGCCTTTTTCCTTCCCCAGATCAGGGAAGTTCTCAGCTATTATTTCTTCAAGTACACCTTCAGCACCTTTCCCTCTCTCTTCCCCCTCTGGAATACCAGTTATGCGTAGATTATTTCTCTTTAGTACATCACGTAGTTCTTTAATTTTCCCCTCATACTCCTGAATTTTTTTTATCACTTTTTCTCAGCTTCCTCTTTTTCCATAATTTTATCTTCTAGTTCACCTATTCTCTCCTCTGCCTCTTCAATCCGAGCCATGGTTGTCTCCATTTTATTTTGAAACTCGTTGATAGCATTTTTTAGCTCCTCCTGTTCCTTAGTCCATTGATCTCTGTAGCAATAGCTTCTCTGCTGTCCTCTATACTGTTTTCAAGCCCAGCGATTAATTTTATGACTATTATTCTAAATTCACTTTCTGTTATATTATTTAAATCCTTTTTGATCAGTTCGTTACCTGTTGTTATTTCCTGGAGATTCTTTTGAGGGGAATTCTTCCATTTCATCATTTTGGATAGTCCCTGGAGTGGTGCAGAACTGCAGGGCACTTCCCCTGTGTTGTCTTGAATAACTTGCGTTGGTGGGCGGGGCGCAGTCAGACCTGATGTCTGCCCCCAGTCCACCACTGGGGCCACAGTCAGACTGGTGTGTGCCTTGTTTTCCCCTCTCCTAGGGGTGGGATTCACTGTGGGGTGGCATGGCCTGTCTGGGCTACTTGCACAATGCCAGGCTTGTGGTGCTGGGGATCCAGCGTATTAGCTGGGGTGGATCGGCAAGGTGCACAGGGGCGGGAGAGGTAGGCTCAGCTCACTTTTCCCTCAGAGATCCACTTCAGGAGGTCCCTGTGGCACCAGGAGGGAGTCAGACCCGCCGCCAGAGGGATGGATCCACAGAAGCACAGCGTTGGGTGGGGTGTTTGTGCGGTGCAAGCCAGTTCCCTGGCAGGAACTGGTTCCCTTTGGGATTTTGGCTGAGGGATGGGTAAGGGAGTTGGCGCTGGCGAGCACCTTTGTTTCCCGCCAAGCTGAGCTCTGTCATCCGGGGCTCAACAACTCTCCCTCCCGTTGTCCTCCAGCCTCCATCCTCTCCCAGCAGAGCTGTTAAATTATAACCTTCCAGATGTTAATTCCTGCTTGCTGTCCGAACACACTCCGTCCAGCCCCTTTGCTAAGAGCAAACGAATGCAACACAAAATTATTTACCCCATAGATATAACCTTCAAAAATGGAGACAAACGGGCTTTGGGGGACAAATATAAGTTTGCAGAATCCATCACCGTAAAAGTTACCTTAAAATAAATTGCAATGGTGTTCTTCAAAGAAAAGAAAAAAAAATACAAGATAGGCAATTGTATTTATGTAAAGCAATTTAAAGTAATGGAAACTGTGTATATGAAATGTATATGGTTTTAACCTGCTAAGGTAGGGATAATCATTGTGAAATTACAGAAAACTAATACATCTCACTACAGAAAAAAATTATATAATGACTAACATATTTGCAATGGGCACCCCAGCACAGACTGCAGACTCTTAATTTCTCACTAGAATAAATTAGGTTTCCTTAGATAAATTACTGATTAGAACTCTGGGAAAGGCAAACTTATAAATGTATAATTTTTAACTATCTTTCTTATTTTAAACTTTCTTTAAAGGTAATGACACTTTAAACATATTAACTATGTGTCATTCTGTGGATTATTATTTATGCAGCAGTAAAATATATGATACAAAAGCACAGGAGAGTAAATTGGAAAAACTGAAGTATAGAATTGTAAAGGTCTTACATACAAAGTAGCATACTACTATTTGAAAGTAGACTAATGAATTAAAGGTGCATATTATAAATACTAAAGCAACAATTAAACAATAGGAAGACATATGCACTTATTAAAAATGCACAAAAAGGCTGAAAAAGAGAACACAGACGCAAAGAATAGATGGGAAATTAGATACATGAGAGGGTAGTAGATTTAAATTCAACCATATAAATAATTGCATTAAATGTAAATGTTCTAGACACTTCTAAGAAGTAGAAAGCATCAACGTGAAGATAAGTAAGACCTTATAGCAAATTCTTTACAAGACAATCACTATAATCTCCAGGCAGTTGGCTGAAAACTAAAAAATGAGAAAGGATACATTATGCAAACAAAAAAGATTTAAAAAATCTGTAATAGCTCCATAAATATGAGGTAAATGCACATTAGAAAGAGAAGACAAATCAATCCCTTAAAAGGACATAGCAATTTTTAAAAGATACACATACAATTAAAGCTTCATAATACATTCACAAACATAACTGGGTATTTTATTGTACCCTCTCCTTAATTGCTTTAAGAAGGAAAAAAAAAACTCTAACAATGTAGAATAACATTGTAACCTATTAACCCAAATGACATTTATTAGAATATACCACTCAACACAGCATAATAAATAATCTTTCCAATGCTATGGAGCATTCACCAAGATATGCTATATCCTGAACAACAAAATCAGTCACTGTTAAGGCAAATTGACTGAAATTATAGAAAGTACATTCTCTGACCAAAATAGAATTAAATGAGAAGTTATAGAAAGATTGACAGAAAAATCACCAAAGATTTGGAACTTCAACCACAAACTTCTAAATAATCTTTGGGTTAAAGAAAAAAAAATTAAAGGGAAATGAGAAAATGTTTGGAACATGAAAATGAGAAATCTATGTATCAAAATTTATGGGATGCAACTATAGTAGTGCTTAGAGGGAAAATGATAGTGTTAAGCACTTATATTTGGAAAAAAAGATCCACATCAATTACAAAAATTTTATGATGAGAAGCTAGAAACAGAAGAGAAAGTTAAGCTAAAATAAAAGAAAGTAACTATTAAAGATAAAAACAGAAATCAAACAGAAAACAATAAGTGATAACAGAAAGCAGACGGGTGGATGAGTTGAGTAGAAGTTGAGTAAAAGAGAAAATTGAGGTTGAATAGAAGAGAAAATGGAGAAAGAGCCAGTGGGAAGTCAGGGCATGAAGAAAGTATTCTCCATCTTGATTCTGGTAGTGGTTATACAACTGTATATATTTGCTAACAATCATTTCACTGTATACATAAAATAGGCTGTTTTTATTTTATATGTGCTATATCTTAGGAAAGCTGATTTTAAAAAATCTTAGAGGGACACCTGGGTGGCTCAGTCGGTTAAGCATCCGACTTCAACTCAGGTCATGATCTCACGGTTAGTGAGTTCGAGCCCCGCTTTGGGCTCTGTGCTGACAGCTCAGAGTCTGGAGCCTGCTTCCGATTCTGTGTCTCCCTCTCTCTCCGTCCCTCCCCCACTTGCACTCTGTCTCCCTCTCTCTCAAAAATAAATTAAGAAATTTTTTTTTAAAATCTTAGATATTTTTGTAAATGGAACAATGGATAATTGAATATTAAGCACTTATAATATACAAGATAATGTATTTTTTTAATAAGTAGTCCTTATCTATTAGAAATACATACTGACATATTTGTGTATGAAATAATAGAGTCACTGAGGTTTGTTTCATAAGAAAGTTACTAGTTGGGAAGTATGTGGGGATAGAGATGAAAAATAATTTGCCATGAATTGATAACTGTTTAAGGTAAATGATAAGTAAATAAAATTTTCTAATATTATTCTCTGTACTTTTGAATTTGCTTGAAATATTCTACAATGAAATGCTTAAAAATGTCTTTTTAATTCACATTAAATCTGGTACACCAAACAAAACAGGCATTTTAGTACAATTTTTTAATCAAATAATTAATGGCTCTTTTTCACTGTATTTCTCCAACTGGCTTGTTCAACCATCACATTAACAATTCTACTGCCTTACTCTATTCTTATTAACAATATATCTGTAGTTTTGTGGGAGTTTTTTTCCTTCTAAATAATATTGCTTAGAGTAAGGGTCTTACAGAGAGTCTTACCCAGTCAATACCTTCGATTGAATTCTGGCCCAACAACTATCTAGCTATATGAACCTTGAGAAGGGCACCTGACTTTTCTGAGTCTGAGACTCCTCATTCATAAAAACAGTCAGTGCTAACTTTTTGATGAATAATAAATGAGATAAACTGGAATAAAATCTAAATATAAGCATTAGTAACTATAAGTGTTTTATGATGGCACCTTGCAATGCTCCTTAAAATTATCTAAATCCACAAAACAAACAGACTCGGTGTTGATCTCTCATTTTGCTTCTAAGCCTGGACTGCTTTACCATCAATAATTACATGACAAGAACCGTACCCCACTCCCAACCATATTCAAGTTAATATCAACAATGGCAAAGTACCAATTATGGGTTCTGAGGTACACTGAACTCTATTCGTATATTTGGAATACCTCACTGCCCTCCAAACTGTCCTAAAATAATTGCACTGATTTTTCCCAGCTGCTTCCAAACCTTTTCTTTTTTGGCTCCCATACCATTCTTGGGATAGACAAGCACAAAGTCAGAGCAATGACAATTGGAACTCCATGACTATTCCATTGAAAGTCAATTGAATTTCAATTTCCTTCAATGGAGAAAGCCAGGAGGAACCAATTATTGTTGCTTTAACATTGTGCAATTTTACCTCAGGCACCACTTAGGATCCAAATGAAAACATTTCAATTCCTGCTTATTACCTTCTTCCTGATAAAACCCTATTTTTCCCTGGCTCCTGAAAATAGTGCTATATCAAGGGAAACCTCTATTAAATACATTTTACCATCTTGGCTGTATTAGCAACTATTAAAAGAAAAAAGATATACAGGGACCAATATTCCACATATAATGCTATTGGCTGTTTATCTTGCCAGCAAGTTTATGTGGTATTGCTCTAATTTCCACTTGTCACAACTTACTTGAGAACGAAGTCAGTACAATTCACTTTCTGTTTGGGACATCAATTCCCAATCTGGAAGAAATCTCATCTCCATGCTGAGTTAGCTCGCATCTGCCACAACCACAGGATTTCTGGGAGGCTACTGGCACAACTCACACATTTCCACTGTGAAGCTTGGCTTTGGGAATGAGCGAAAATGCTGTTCCCCTAGCAGCCATTCAGGGCCACGGACTGTGAAAGCCAGAGCCACCTAACAAGCTGTGAAAATTTCAGCCACCTGAGGAGCTGTGAAAGACAAAGACAGTGCTAGCTGAAGAGACAAGAGCAGGCAGGAATCTCCAGAGGAGTTGCAAATCTCCTAGAACCTCCTGTCAGCCAAGAAACCATGCACTCTGAACTGAGTGACAAAGTCAGCAGGGACCGAACAACAGAAAAAGTGAAAATAAACTCAGTCATGTTAGAAAATGCCCACACAAGGGTAGGGTATCAGCCATCCTAAGCCATTATGCAGTGGGTCTGTTGGATCCAAAGAACACAGATTATATAGGGAGAGCAAAAAGAAACTTAGCATCAAACATATCCAGGGACTAACAATTGAGTCAGTTTCCAAGTGATACACTTGATTCTGCAGCTCAGCATGTGAAGAGCCTATTTAAAAAAAAGAAAGAAAGAAAAGGAAGGAAAAAACAACAACAACCTAAAACTCTGGGGGTATCCCAGGCTGCAGGGAAATGTGCTATGCCTTTTTCCTGGTCTCCTCTTGTGTTAGAGCAGTAACCAGGAGTTTTTATGGGTCATTACTTCTCCTTATGTTCTGCAAAATCAACTCCATTCTGCCCAGGACACATCTGGCATGCTTCCTTTCCCTCCTAAACCCTCTGAATACTCTTGTCTCTCCCTTGCCCCAGTTGGACATGAGATTATCACGGGGATACAACTTTATCATTCTATCACCTTTCATGCTCATATGATCCTGATGCCAGTTTTTAAGAATTGAAAGGGCAATATCAATTATCCTCTCAAAGCCGTTTCACATCAATGAAGAAGCTGTAAAAATTAAAGTTCCTGTTGTCAACTTATGTTGGGGTTATGTTAGGTCTTGGAAGCTGGTTTTAGCCAAGATATGATTGGAAGCAAAGAGTAACTGTGAACCTTGCTCTCTGGACTGACATTGCTGAAGAGACTAAGGGCACTGCTTTGACTAATTTTGCACAATATGTATCTTAAGGTTTTTTTATATTATTTTTGTCATCTATAATGGAGACTGCTTGTTGGAACAGTTAGGGAGTTCAAATCTTGTAAAAATGCATTTGGAAGTTTAGAAAGGCTTTCAACATAAGGAAGGAAAAAAATGGAAATTTTGCCCTTGTAATTCTTTGCCTTGAGTTCTGAAAGAGGTTATCAAAATTAAGAATTATAAGAATTAACACTAGAGTCCTATTAGAAGACAGATTTTTACAAAGAGTAAAGCCATGACCCTTATGAAAATATGAAATGAGCATATGTCAAAGATTTTATTTAACTTAATCAGTGAGAGAACCAGTAATGTTATAACCAGCTCTAAAGAGGATTCAAAGAACCACACATATACAGGCAATCAGGAATGCTAAAAGAATTTGCAAACAGATGAAAAACTAGACAATTACACTCCCCTGAATACAATTCATTTGCAGTGTTATGAACCAGAATCAGATGCATTGTTATTAATTTTATAAGACTTACAGAGTTGTAAAATGCAAGGCAGAGATACTTGGAAAGGCACCCTGGTCAACGCCTGGTTTTCTACTACAGACACATAACATCTTTTTGGTCCTGTTAGTTGTCACAATTTTTCCTGCCATTCTAAACAAAATGTTAAGAAGAGGTAAAGAAGTCTAGGTTAGAACTGCTGTTTAAGAAAACCCAGAAGGCCGCCTTACATACATTTAATTTTTTTTTCAACTTTTATTTATTATTGAGAAACAGAGCATGAGCATGGGCATGAGAGAGGGCAGAGAGAGGGGTAGACACAGATTCTGATGCAGGCTCCGGGCTCTGAGCTGTCAGGACAGAGCCCGACGCCAGGCTCAAACTCACAAACTGTGAGATCATGACCCGAGCCGAAGTTGGATGCCCAGCGGACTATATCTAATGTTATATTAGATCTAATGTTATACATCTAATGTTAATATTAAATAGGCCTGTTTATTTTACCAGGCCCGGTAAAATTGCCAATATCAATCTGCAAGAAAGTTATATATGCCATATGCATGAATCACGTGGTGCATTAGTTTCCAAACATGGCCACAACAAATTGCTTCAAACAAGGTGGCTAAAATCTATTTTACAACGAACATCTATTATCTCACAGTTGTGGAAACTAGAAATTCTAAAATCAAGATATTGGCAGGGTAGATTCCTTCTGGGGACTCTGAGGGAGAAGATGTTCCATGCCTCTCTTCCAGCTTCTGATTATTGCCTGTAATCCTTGGCATTCATTTCTTGGCTTACAGACACATCACTTCAATTTCTACCTTCATTATCATATGGTGTTTTCCCTGTGTGCCTGTGTCTTTGTCTAAATATCTTTCTTCTCATACAGACACCAGTCACATTGGATTTAGGGCCCACTCTTATCCAGTATGACTTCATCTATACTTGATTATATCTGCAAAGTCTCTGCTTCCAAATAAGGTCATATTCACAGGTTAGACACGAACTTTTGGGGAAGACTAATCAACCCAGAGTGCAAAAAGATATCAAATCTAGAGGATGTGAAGGGAAGGGTGTTTCTTACCAAGTGACTGCCAGGCAACACTGAAAGGCAGACAGTTTTTAATGGCAATAGGCTTAAACCAGAACACTCCAATTAAAGAGCAGTTCTTGTTTATAACCAGGTCTGGATCATTTCCAAAAAGCAAACCAAGCAAGTAAATGTGATAGCAGACTTCTGGGCCAATGCTCCAAAGGCAGCAGTCCACTCAGATTCTTCAGGATTCAGAACCAGCTTCTAATTCTAGCTTTGCAACTAATGAGCTATGTAAACCTGGGCATATCCTCTATCTAATTCAGTCTCCCTTTCCTCTTTTGTCAAATGAGGAAAATAGACTTGAATGTTTTTAAGTCCTCTTCTACCTGTGATTTATGATCTTTTTTTTTAATATATAAATGCAAAATGTCCAACTTAGCTATCACGACATGAGCAGGATTGCCTTTTTAAATTGTTCAAACCTATTGCTATCCATCTGTGCTTTCTAAAGTTAGAACAGAATTTTGGAGTTCTTTTTGTTATTATCTATGGTAGGATACAAAAGTTGGGGTCTCTTGCTCTCATTTTTTTCTATTTCAGAAATGAATCTGCTGGCCCAACATTTCTTCCATATGACCCTGAGCCCTTGGCCACAGCTGTGGCACTTTGATTTTGTACAACCCCAGTGGGTCATTCCCACTATAGTCTTTGTTGCACTCTAAGTGTTGTCCTTTATATAGATTACAGTTACAGAGACTCCACTGTGTAGAGTTCTTGAGAGTTCAGGGTCAGTGCCCCTGCATAGCTGACTAGATCAGACTGGACACTTGACAAGGCTGCTGAGCAATAAGCACTCTTTCTTGAAAATTCAGAAATGAGGATAGGGGCACCTGGGTGGCTCAGTTGGTCAAACGTCCAACTTCGGCTCAGGTCATGATCTCACAGTTCGTGGGTTCAAGCCCTACATCGGGGTCTGTGCTGAATGCTTGCTCGGAGCCTGGAGGCTGCTTCAGATTCTGTCTCCTTCTCTCTCTGCCCCTCCCCTGCTCATGCTCTGTCTCACTCTCTCAAAAATAAATAAATGTAATAAAATTAAAAAAAAAGAACTGAGGATAATATAGGGTCATTCTAAGCTCTTCTCAAACAGAGAAATGTAAACTGGAAAGCTACTGAGAGTATATGTAAATTAAGCTAATCAACAGAGGGGAAAAAAATGAGAGAGAAAGATTAAAAAGACAAGGTGTTGTGGCATCTGGGTGGCTTAGTTGGTTAAACATCCAACTTCGGCTCAGGTCAGTTTGGGGGTTTGAGTCCCGCGTTGGGCTCTGTGCTGACAGCTCAGAGCCAGGAGCCTGCTTTGTATTCTGTGTCTCCCTCTCTCTTTGCCCCTCCCCTGCTCATGCTCTGTCTCTGTCTCTCTCTCAAAAATAAACATTAAATTTTTTTTTAAAAAAATAAAAAGTATAGAAAGTGGGAGAGATCTCAATGGCTGCTACTCCTTGTAATTCATGGATGCTTTCCTATATTTTGCTGCAGGACTCTGATAGGCTGCTTTGAAATAGTTTTGTCACTTGCAATTTAAATAAATTTGACTGAAACACTGTTGATTTAACATACGACTAATTAAGATTTTTTTCCTTATCATGTTAGATTAAATTCATTGTGAATGTCCTTTCTCAATAGCAACAAATATACATATGAATTTAATTATCCACAATATGTAAATACGATTTTTTCAGAGGTTAATAAGTTTAACCATCATTTTAACAATGACCAAAATGATTATATTACATTGAGCACTTATCTGACAGAAATTACTTGAAATGAATGTGACTATGTCCTAGATGGTTCCTGCTGCAGGTAACATCACTTTTGTGAAGTATTATTAATACCTTTTGTTTAAATCACTGGTTGCCTCAGTTGCAATATACAAACACACTTGAGAATCTCCTTTCCATTATATCTCTGAAATAGAAACATGTGGAGGCCATTTGACTAGAGATTCAAGAAAGGATCACTTCCACTAGGCACCAGAGGTAGATTCCCAAGACCAGTGGCAGGCACAAGTAACGTGCAGGAAAGACTTCTCCATAGATCCCCAGGAGGAGATCAAAGGATCATGAAGATCTCCTTCCATGACCTCTTCAAAAAAAGTACAGACTTCAAAGGGTACTGGGTACTCAGATGGTGAAGTCAGCGTAAGAAAACTTAATTGGTTAGACAAGGCATTATGGCAACCATTTTATGCAGAATGTGTTGAGAGCTGCCATGGGGCTCAGGCCTGTCTGTGTCTTATTCTCCCACAAGAGGAACCTTGAGCAGAACTCAATGCTCCTACCCACATTTCCTCTTCCTCAAGAGGAAGTTGGGGAGCTAGAGAACAACTACACGCTTGCCTCAGTTTCTCAGATAGTAGTTTTCCATAAGTGTTTCTTGAAGTGATCAATGAGTCGAGATATGCTGAACTATCTATGTCGTTTTCTCTTCCCACAGAGTCAATCTCAAGTTCAAAAAAATCCCTAGGGTGAAAATTTTGGCACTCTACTTTAAAAAATATATATTTCCATGGGAATTAGTCTGTAAACTCTAAAATATTGAATACGTATCAATAGTCCTATAATCCTCAACTGTTTAAGAGTTAAGTGTATAAAGGAAAGAAATTCAGGGGACCTTTTATGACTGGAAGGAAATAAAGTATTAATTAAATATCACTAATAAATAAAAAGTTGTAAACATCTTTAAGTTTCAATTTTCACAAATATATGCTGCATGTCTATTGTTGCATTTACATAACAATGAGAAATAGAAGTTAACATCTATTGAGCACACATTACATGCCAGGCACCATGTCAGGTACTTTAAAGACATTAACTCTTTAAGCCTCACACCAAATTAATCGCTCCTCCTTTAATATTGTGTCACAAACATCAAGATATAACTGATCTACCTATGGTTCTTCAAAACAAGACAGTGCATTTAGAATACAGTTGACCCTTCAACAACATGGGGTCTCTACTCCGTATGTTGGCAAAAATAAGTTACCATGGGGCACCTGGGTGGCTCAGTCAGTTGAGCATCTGACTTTGGCTCAGGTCACGATCTCACCATTTGTGAGTTTGAGCCCTACATTGGGCTCTCTGCTGTCATCACAGAGCCCACTTCAGATCCTCTGTCCCTCTCTCTCTCTGCCCTTCCCTTGCTTATGCTCTCCACAAAATAAATAAAACAGTTAAAAAAATAAAGTAATACAAAAAGAAAGCTAGTCCTTAACAATTCATTGCCCCCAAAACTAAGAGCTTTCTCCTCCTCTGCTCTAATGGACCTTTCTTATCATCCCTCACCTTGATCCTATAGCCTCCTCTCTTTTCTGAGCCAGCTTATTTAGTTTTTATAACCCGCTCCCCACATGTCAACTCTCTTTGCCATGAAAACACCCCTGGGCTTGAAGTTCTTTTTCTGCTCTGATTGCTTTCTGGAGAGTATTTGCCTTCATTGCTTTTATGGTTGTCCTTTGCTATAGAGAAAATGAGGTAAAGGAAACTGGGCAAAATGAAAGAGGTACACATAACAATAAACTTTATAATGTAGTACATTCACAGTAGGAAAATTTCCAGCAATGTGAATATGAAGTGGCCTCTGACTTGATGAGCATGACTATGGCAAAGTATTTTAAATTATTTTTAAGTAATAATAAAACTATTTTATCCTTTTCAAAAGCTTTAATTTTTTTAATTTTTAAAAAATATATTATTTCCTTTTGAGAGAGAGAGTGAGCATGAGCAAGAGTGGGAGGGGCAGAGAGAGATGGAGAGAGAGAATCCCAAGCAGGCTCTGCGCTGTCAGCACAGAGCCCAACCTGGGCTCAATCCCAGGAACCGTGAGATCACAACTTGAGCCGAAACCAAGAGTCGGATGCTTAACCGAATGAGGCCTCCAGGTGCCCCAGGAAAGCAAGCCTTACTTCTTATAGGCTGAAATAAAAAACTATGAATAAGGGTGATATTTAACATCAGGGATGAACCTGGACGTCATTATGCTAAGTGAAATACGCCAGTTGCTGAGGATCAAGTAATTACTGTATGATTCCATCTACATAAGGTATCTAAACAGGTAAACTTGTAGAAGCAGAAAACACATGGTAATTCTTAGGGAATTAGAGGTGGAAAGTTATTCAATGTATACAGTTACAGTTATACAAGACAAGTAACTTCCGGAGATCCGCTGCACCACATAGAGCTCATATTTAACAATTCCGTATATGCACTTGAAAATTTGTTAAGAGGGTGTTATCTCATGTTAGGTGCTCTTACTACAAAATAACCAAAAACACACAAAAACAAAGGGACAGGAGGAAACTTTGAGAGATGATGGATACATTCATTAACTTGAAAGTGGTGAGGGTAAAATGGTATATGCATCAGGCAAACTCATCAAACTGTATACACTAAATATGTGCAGTTTGTGGTTTGTCAATTATATATCAGTAAAGCGGAAAAATAAAGCTAATCATATTCAAAAACAAACAAATAAATATTATGTAAAAACCAGGACATAAGAAAGTTGCACACATATAATTATAACCACCACATTCGTGAAACTAAGGGCTCTCAGGTCTGAATATATGGGGTTATATTTAGCTTCCTTCACTCATGGGCATTGTATCCTTCCTTCTCAAATAGGGTAATAATAATTCTTACTGCGTAGGAATGCTATAAAAGTCAAATGGGGAATCAATATTAATAAGTGTAATTAGTAATTTTATAATGATGATAATAATTAACTAACTTTAGTAGCATTACTACATGCCCAATGCCAAGCTAAAGTACTTTACATATGATATTTCATGTAATTCATATAATTACCTGAGGTAGGGATAGTACATATTAACAACCTCTCAGAATATCTGACCTATAATAAGGTTTCACTAAAGAGTAGCTAAAATAATAATCATTACTGTAAATGTATTGTTGTGGTTAGTCAATGTTGCAATAAAGCGTATCCTTGTTGGAAGCATCTTTCCCACAGGTAGAAATGATAGAGAAAAGACACAGATGCATGTGAGAACTGCAGTTAATATATTGTTTTCACTCAAAGAGAAAGACCAAGAGGATAAAGGATAGGATTAAGAAAGAGAGGGGAGAGCTATGGCCTGAATCCACGGAGAGGAGGAATGAAGAAGTACGCATATGACTCACACCAACTACTGATTCATAACAACAAAAACGTAGCCAGAGATGAGGTATGGAGAGTCTTGGGGTGATGTTCAGGGTCAGTTCTTCCACCTGCCCCAGCACAACCATTCCTGTTGGGTCATCACCCCCTCCCCCAAGTTTTTGGAGAATATCAGATCTGAGAGACCACATACCAGCTCCTCCAACTCATTCAGCTCCAACTAGAAAATCCTACAAAGAATCAGATGTTTCTGCAGGGCCAGCTGTTGAGTGACTTCAGGGACTCCTCTGCACTGTCCCTGAGTGACGGAATGAAAAAAAAAAAAAAAAAAAAACCTGCTGTATGACACTTGAAATTTCTTTGACGAGGTGGGGGTGGGGCAGCCTCTGGTCCAAAATTAGAAAGAGGCTAGAAAGGCAAAGGTATATGTCTGGAGGGTACAGATTTTAGTGAAAGTAAGTTTCAAATAAAATGTAATCAATCAAGTGTAAAGGGATGCTATTAGTCATTGTCCTGATTTGACAGAAAAGTGAAGAGGGCAGGAGGATCTCAGAACAGCAGGTGAAAAGTGACGAAGGATAAGTCCTTTCAAGGACTGACTGAATTCACCTGAGCCGAACCTGTGCACCCCAGGCTGTCTTGTCCTGTGTCTGGAAAAGCAAGCAGAGCAGCTACCAGGAAGCTACTTGATAGCTCTTTCATTGTTTTAAGGTAGAAATACCCTCTCTGCTGAAATATTAATTGAATTACAGCTGTAGCTGGAACTTGGACGGGTGGATATCTGTGTATTTTTGGACTCTTGAGTAGGAGGATAACCAAGAGTTTATTATCAACTACACTCTGGTAATCCAGGAAGTTATAAACCTACCAAGAAACAAACTTTCTTCCTCCACACCACAAATATTTATGAAAAACAAAACAAGGACTGAGAAAGGGGAGGAGCTGCTGGAAATAATTTGAGCTCCTTGGACACAGAAGAAGATCTTAATCTAGGAAGGGAATAGTTACTCAAGTTTTTCAGTATCAGTAAGGCAAGAACCGAGTACTCCCAGGAGAATATATCAAAGCTCCCTTTAGGTGAAACACATCCATACTGATACAGGATTTCAAGTAGCACAACAGTCATTTCTAAGCTATTTCATATTCATGGGGTGTGGGGTGGGATGTTTGCCCTAGACGATGCACCTTTATTGTATGGGGCCTTCCCACTCCGAACATTTGCTAACAACCTTGACATTTTTATTTGCACCATGATGGCAGAGGAGTATAATAAGTTCCCAGAAAAGGCTGTGGAATTGGGAATTAGATAGCAAAGAGAAGAACGAAAAGAGGCAATGCTGATGAATTGGTGTGTCAGGCAAGGAGAAAGTATTTGCAATTGAGCAGGGGCAGGAAGAGGAAGAAAACAGGAAGGCATAATGGACATGGTTGCTGGACTCTCGTTGCAGAGCAAATAGTTTCTGAGGCTGATTCGTACCGCTAACACAGCCTCAGGGATGCAGAGAAGGAAAGTTCTCCTTCTGTCCTCTTTAAAGCCCATGTCAGTGGGAGAAGAAGTAAACTGCTTTCTATGATTATAAAATCTGGGTAGAGAATGGGAGAAAGAGAAGTCCTCTGAGGCACCCCACAGTGGCTCTTCCATTTTTAAGGCATCGTAGCCACTAGCATAAACATCCAGGCAGATACTCAAATGAGAGACAATGATGGTGGGTAAGAGAACTGGCATTACTGACTGGACAAATCCACTTGGGTTTACTTTTAAGCTGACATCGCTATGTATTTGACATTGTGAATTCAAATTCTTATTGTAAAATAAGTATAAATACACCGCACACTGCATTTGTCTTTAATTGGGAGAGCAAATAAACAAGCACCACACAGCTAGAGGCACGAGGCAAGCAGCTTTTCACTCGTCCCCAGATGAACTGGTGGTGTGCCATTTCATTTACACATTACAGTCCCTGAATGACCTCTTTGGATGTCATAACAGAGTTCAGAACAATATTCACAATGAAAGGGCAGCATCAAGACTTAGGGGAAGAGCCGGGGGACATCTCCCAAGTAGAAGCCTAGGAAGTTAAGTCAGCTCTCAGACTTGAGCACCCAAGCCCTTTTGTAGTGGATGATGAATGGACCGCCAGTGAACTCAGCCTCCTTGCTGGGGATACATTTATGGGCAAGAGCAGAGGAGATATCTTTTGCATAATGAGACCACCGAGAGCAAGAAGTACGTAACAGCTGAAACTGCTGCATAGAATGTGTCGTTGGTAAGTCCGGAAACAAAAAGCAAACAATTTCCTCTGGGGCATGTAATGCTCCTTCACAAAAAAGAGACTCTGAACCCAGGCACAATTCAAACAGCACGGGCAAGGGTGGTGGTTCCAGCAGGTGGCTTGTCAAGTTAATTTATGGCTGTGTGTAATTGGGTGGTTGCTTTTCCTCCAGAAAGATGAAACAGCCAAGCCAAAGAGATGGGTATCTCACTATTTCTAATACAGAGATAAAGATCTTATTTTTAGTGTGAGGCAAAAAAGAACGTGGGGGTGGTGGGCAAAGATTAGACTTTTGCAGTGTCGCAAAGTTTCAAAAATAAAGGTAAAAAGAATGGAGAAATGTTTCAGAAAATCAGGAGCCTAATTACTCAAACTTTTAGGAGTTAACTCTTGAATTTCCCCCAAACGAGAGGTACTGATTCTGTTAAATTATCTTAAGTTAGGGTGACATATTTTCTACAACTACAAATCAAGAGTTTTTCATTTAAACTCCAGCTATGTGAAAGATTTTTACGATCGCTTTTAAAACGTGTTTTATTCCTGCACTATAATAAACTCCAAGTCCCAAATAACAGCCATGATTAATCACAACAGTTGGTTATACAATATTAGATTAATTTCAAATTAAGTCTTATTTGGGGATCCATAGGAAAGGAAATACTTCTGGTTAAATGGAAATTAAATGGGAAAGAGAATCTGGGTTTTAATGTTGAAAGGACCAGCTGGTCACACCAACCTACCAGGCTGAGCTTCTCTATTTCAATAATAATATTAAATATTATGTTTCAATATTTTTCAGAAAAAGCTTCTGTTCATATGGCTGTAAAAGGAGCATCCGTGTCTAGGGCACCGCTGGGCAAACTGTGATGCTGTTTACGCCAGAAAGTCCCAGTTCTCTGCGTTGGAAATTTTCTCTGCGTTGGGAAAGCTGGGACTCCAGTGATCCCAAAATTCAGTTGCCTAAGAGAGTTTCAGATGTATCTAGGGATGACTGGTATTGGATTACGTTCTTTATAAACTGGAAAACCTTTGCTCACTGATCAAATACAAGGCTGTGGGCATTAAGAAGACAATGACTCTGATAGTAGTCACTGGGATTCACTTAGTGCTGGAGGGTAACTAAGTCTCCTCTAACACACAGCCTCTCAGGTCGTCTTGGCAAAACTCTAGACTGTACACTTCCATCAAACAGATGTCATAGTAAACTGGTCGTAGTATAGGAGCTGGCTCTCAACATCAGGGATCTCAATGGTGTGGGATTCCTTTATCTTATAAATGTTTAAACAGAGATCAAATGGCTGCTCCAGGCTCATCTAGTGAGTTAAAGGGCATAACCAAAATTAGAATCCAGGCTAATACTTGACTTTGATTGAAAATGAAGTTTCTTAACAGAATTGCTCAGATGATCTCACATGAGGCATAGGGAAAGTGAAGATTCTGAAAAAATAAAGAATAATTTACGCTTAGAATACACTCTTCTGAATAAAGGAACTATCTAAATTCACATACTCATCAGTAGGTACTGCTTTATATCTTATTTTTACGTTGCTAATCTTTGATTTCTTTAAATAGATAAGGCAATTGAGTTAACTGTGGGGGGCGGGGAACTACTTCTAACAAATCACTTTTACGATTAAGTATATTTTCTTCCACTTCTGCCCAGAAGAACCAATATAAATGTATCGGGCTAAGACTGCCTCTGGACTGGAAGCATTCAAATATTCTTGCTGCTCTTTTAGATACTATTTTGAGACCTGACCAGCCTTGCTCACTTTTTTTCTTTAATGCTGTAATGCAGAAAGGTGCTCAACAGCAGAAACACTGATACAAGTCAAGTGGACCAGGGCTTACCCAGCCTATTTCCATCCCTAGCCAATGGCCATCTCAATGGAAAATGCACACTCCATGACCACATCCTGCCTTGTGATTTAAAGTAACTTAAAAGAGATGTAGAACAAGTCCTACTTCTTCCTTTTTGCCCATAGGCCTTTACAGCTACACATATGTAAAATATAACAATTTACATTATTTATTTTTAGAAATATATTTATAAATATTTGTATCTATTATTTAATATATATTTAAACAGCCTCTGCTTGAACAACTGTGGATTAGTGAACACTGAATTTGGTTTGGTGACACAGGAAGAACGGTGAGGTATTTTTAAAGCTAGAGGAGTGAACAGGAGTCTATCACTTGAGCTGTGGAGTGGTATCTTGAAGAGGTTAAGGCACATTGTCTTGAGCTCAACAGAGAGGAATCAATCATTGTGAATTCCGATAGCCCCATAGGATTCTAGAATTAGTGTGTAAGAGTTCCCTGACTTGAACCAGATCACATGGCAAAAGCGGCCAGACTCCCCAATTCCTCATGTGGCTTATCACAGTCTAGAAATACTTTCTAGATCACCCGGAACTTTACTAAATCTTATTTCGTATTACACAGGATTCCTTGTGCTATTCCTCTAATCATCTGGGAGCCATCTAGACAGTGATAAATTCATTATGCAAAGATTAAAAAGAATTTTTTTCTTATCTAGAAGATGCGAAGCACACCCATTTTTCTTTTGCAGCATTTCCCTATCACACTGGTGAGAGGAGAGTAGCAAATATAACCTCCCCATTAGTATCACAGTATAAATCTCTAAAACTACTCTCTGTAATAATTTTTTACTTAAAAAAAAACCTTAAGTACACCGTTTAAGAGTTAAAGCATTCTAAACTCCTATGATCTAAACATGTTTTATAAAGCTTGAGTAAATTAATTAAGGGGCCAAGATAATTGCTCTGATTTCCTATAGATATTTAAAAAGAACATACTGTTTTGGTCTCAGGTTGTCAGGAAATCGATTTTATGCACTAGCACTCAGGTATTCATTCATTTATTCATTCTTTCATTTATTCATTATTGCACTTCATAAAAGATTATTCAACTTCTATACTGTAGCATATCTTGTACCGGGTGTAGATATACTTGAACAACCATAATTCAAGGAGTATAAAATTTGGATTGGTGGATGAAAAAGTCAAGGAACTTCAAAGTTGAGCAAATCAGTGATTAGAGAACAAACATTGTTAGAAAGAGTTGCACAAGGAAGTAGTAAGAGATGGGGACAATTAGGAAGCAATTCCAAATAAATGAAACAACGAGAGCAAAAGCAGAGGGTAGATGTCAGAATATGGTGGAAGATGAACTTGGGAAGTAAAAGTGAAGATCATATCATGCTGGATCTCTGACACACTGAAGAACTTGGGCTTAATATTATAGGTAATGATGAACTTTTGTGAAAGTATATTTGAAGAGGAGATTTGTATTTTATATAACTAGCACTGGGGTTTGGTGATATTACTGTGGCCTCAGCACCAGGGAGATTTGGAGATGGGAAGGAATGGTGGTAAAAGTAGATTTAGGAAACAATTGCCATAATCTAGATGGACAGTGATGGGAGCTTGAATGACGGTAGTTTAAATATTGTCTAGGAGTTAATGCAGTAGAAAATTAAAAGAGTTAATGCAGTAGGGCAAATTTGGTGGACAATGCTGAGATAGAGACTGTAGGAACTGACAATTAATTAAAACCAATGGGAGAAAAAAGGAAAGAAAAAATCAGCTGGCTAACATTTTGAACATGAGTAACTAACAACTATGGTAACATTCATGGACACAAAGCAAGCCCTAAGAAATTTTCACAGAAGAAACAAGTGGTGTTGGTCAGGAAGATGGTCATACAGATTGTACAAGCTTGCTCAGATTTGAAAATCAAGAATTTTATATCTTTTCAGGGTGGTTTAAATTTTCATGAAAATATTTCCCTTTCCCTAGGCAATAATGTCATTATCACTAATAAAAACAAAATGTATGACAGACTGAATTTCTGCTTCCAACTATTATACACTTTCAAACCTGATGATTTACTTGTTTTTAAAAGTTGACTAGGAGAGAGTTTCAGAAAAAAATATTTTAACAGGTAGGTGAACATTCTACACCATTATATAGAAATATACACACAAAAAGTCTAACCCTTTTATCTATAAGTTATTATCCCTGATATCTAACAATTTTTGTTTAGCTATACCTATAGAAAAGCAAAGACTTTCACATCAGATGTGGATTAACATGTCGGGCACCACGTATGTGCCAGTATTTCCTACTCTTGTGTGCTTAAAAATAAAACTTTAAGTAACTTCTCCAGCTCACAGGCCAGTAAATAGTAAAAATAGTACACATCCAGGTTGGCTTGACTCCAATGACAAACCCCATAATGCTGGGAATTAGAGACGCATCTTTGGTTCAACTACACATAGGATCTGTATATGGGATAATGTCCTTTTTCTCTTTGAATTCCAGCTCTCTCATCTGTAAAATGATAATTCATACCCCACAAATCACTAATGAAGTAAAAATGATAATAACTGTGAAAAGTCTTTAGGAAGTGCTATAAAATAACATCTAATATAGAAAATACATACATATATATATGCATATATATATATATATATATATATATATATATATATATATATAGTAACAGTAAAATATACTTCATCCTATCTTTGGGTAGTAATCCACAAAATACTAAGTGCCTGCCATACCTATGGCCTTTTAGAAAAATGTGTCTAGAAGCAATTCCTTAATCAAAGTATGCTTGCTCTTTATAATGTAAAATCACACTCTGGTGACTGTTCTAGAATTAAGAAAGCAGATATCACTACCACAGAGACATAATGTAAACCGCAAATGGCAGCCATATGTGTCATTTTAAAATTTCTAGTAGCCACATTTCAAAAACTAAAAATAAGTAAAATTAGTTTTAATAATATATTTTCTTACAAATTAATATAATTTCAAAATACGTTTCATATAATGAAATATATGCTTTGATACAGTCAATATATAAAATGTATTAATGGAATATTTGACATTATTTTTTCTATTCTTTTTTTAAATTTGAGGAGAGAGAGAGAGAGAGAGAGAGAGAGAGAGAGAGAGAGAGAGAATGAATCTCAAGCAGGCTCCAAGCTGTCAGCGCAGACCCTGATGCAGGGCTCAATCTCACAAACCGTGAGATCATAACCTGAGCTGAAATCAAGAGTCAGGTGCTCAACTGACTGAGCCACCCAGGTGCCCCCCCTTTTTTTCTATCCTAAGTCTTCAAAATCATGTGCATACTTCATAGTCTTCGTACATTCATTTCAGACTCTGCCATATTTCAACAGCTTAGAGGCTACATGGGGTTAGTGACTGCCATATTGAACAGCCCTATAATATTGACAGTGGTCACCTATAAAGTATTCTGTCACAAGAACTCTACTCAGGAAGAATGTTCTGGTGCACAAAAATAAGGCCATGTGGATATCTCTTTTGGAGTTTGCACATGAAAAGAGAGTGGGAGAAATGTTAATAGAGGTGATGAAACACACGAGAGGAAGGTAAGGAGTCAAAATTATGAATAAGCAGAAGCCATCATGTAGACAGGCAAAGAGAAGCAATCAGTAGTAATACCAGTAGCACCAAATATAGATAAACAGCAGGCTGCTCAAAATGTCAATTGGCCAGTAAAGCTGCAATATAGTCTAAAATATCATTTCAATTTTCCATGAGGCCTAGCAATGTAGCTTATAAATGTTTCTTTTCTGCCTTCATCACTATGTTTCCTTTCAATAAACTTCCATCACCTTATGTGTACATTATGTCAAACAGAAGGCAACTTCATTTTGCCTTCTACTATCCTTTTAAATTTATTTATAGACTATTCTTTCTATGGCCCTGAAAAAAAGGAAAAAAAAAATTCAAATAGCTCCCTGACTTCCTTGGTCATTCTAAGATAATAAAAAGTTCTATCGTCCTTTTAGGTTGTAAAAGTTACCCACACTTCTATAATTGAAATGTTTATTCTAAGGTAATAATCTAAACTCCAAACTTCTTCCTGCTATAGGTAGAAAGCCTGCAGTCGGGAAAACGGGTTTCACTGTCTATCAACACCAACCATTTCAATCCCTTATTTCCCATCTTCCTAACCACAGGTTTTAACTTTTCTAAAAATGTTTATTTATTTATTTTGAGAGAGAGAGAAAGACAGAGACAGAGAGAGAGAGAGACAGAGAGACAGAGAGACAGAAAGAGAGGGAAGAGAATCCCAAGCAGGCTCCACACTGTCAGCAAAGAGGCCAACACAGGGCTTGAGTCACAAACTGTGAGATCATGATCTGATCCAAAATCAAGAGCTGGACGCTTCACTAACTGAGTCACCCGAGTGCCCATGTTTTACCTTGTATCTTTAGAGTAGAAGCAAGCTAGAAAGAGAGAGGGACAAAGAAGGACAGGAAAGCTTTACTGGATGTTTGTGAAACACTGGCATCCCTGAGATTGCCAACTATTGAAAACAGACTTGTCCTCCCTTATCACCTTTGTGGATTATTCAGTCACCCATGTGCACGACCAAAACTGAAGGTCTTCCTGTAGCTGAGGGATTACCTTGACATAGATAAATTCAGCTGGTTTTGAGCCCTTAGGCAGCCCTTTGGCATCCTGATATTTACTTTTACCTTCTTTCTGCTGAGGTCTGTTCAACAAACCAGGAGCACCAGTATTAACCTGTGTTAACCAAAAATATCTATCATATTTTGTAAATAGATTTATTAATGGAATTAGACTATTGAAAATCCCTGGACTAAAGGTTGGGTGGGCATTACCATGGTTTGTCTTACTCTCTTAACCACCTTTTTTTTTTTTTTAATTTGTTTTTCAGCGGGAGAGAGAGAGAGAGAGAACGCACAAAAGAGAGCATGCCTGTGTGACCAGGGGAGGGGCAGAGGGAGAGGGAGAATCTCAAGCAGGCTCCACACCCAACACAGAGCCCGATGAAGAGCTCAGTCCCAGGACCATGACATCATAACCTGAGCCAACATTAAGAGTCAGATGTTCAACTGACTGAGCCACCCAGGTGCTTGTTAACCACCTTATTTTCTGATGGTTGACTAACCTCCTCCAATTGACTCTACAATTGTACATGTTAACATAGTAAATCCATGTATTAGTTCTGTTTCTCCAGAGCAACAGAACCAGTAAAGACATAGGTAGGAATTGATTCACTTCATTACGGAAGCTGAGAAGTTCCAAGATCTGTCACTGGCAAGATACAGACCTAGGAAAGCCAATAATGTAGTCTGAGTCTAAAGGTCTGTGGACCAGGGGAGCCATTGGTGTAGAGGGCCAAAAGAGTTGAGATGGAATATTTCTGCTCAGACAGGAAAATAGGGGTAAATTCCTCCTTCCTCTGCCTTTTGCTCTACCCAGGACCTTAACTAACAGAAAATGTGATACCCACCCACTTTGGGGAGGGCAATCTACTCTCCAGGGTCCAGCAACTCAACTGCTCATCTCTTCCAGAAACATCCTCACAGGCACATCCAGAAACACTGTTTAATCTAGGCACCCATTGGCCAAACTGACACACAAAATTAACCATCGCAATTAGGTTATCACCTGATCCTTTTTACCCATTATTATTGCAACTTTCATGCCATTTCTCTGCTGATTTTCAAAGATTAACTCTCAAAGGTGATTGATTTTTTTTATACCTAGTTTCTAAGGAAAGATTTAATGTATCATATATACACAGTGAAACACTCAGCTTTGGCTTTGGGATATTTTAAGCAAATTCCGTGACAATATGCTTGTTGTTTTTCAATACTTTGTCTGTTCTGCATATTAAGAACTTGATGCTCAGACACAGTTTTTAAAATGTTTTAATAAGCAAATCATGAATATTTAAACTCATACTGACAAGATTTGCTTATTATGTTCCTTCCTCCTTGAGTCTACCCTAAAAAATGCCATACTTTCAAACTGTGGCTCACTGCTTACAATGGACTGAATGGCCAATTCATTTCTACTTGAGCTATCACCTAGAAAACACATAAATAAATATTACTGCTTGAGCAAAAGGAAATAATTTTTTTTAATTTCAATGAAAGTCACAAAACACAGTTTGTAGATTAACATACAAATGTTAGCACTGTGAGTATACATTTCTGCAGCTTAGAGGACATTTTTATAAGCAGATTTAAATAATTGAGTTCTGAATGCAATCACTAATTGTCACATCTCTGAAAAGGCAAGAAACCTTTCAGAAATGCACACTGGGCTTCAAAGGCATCGTCTCTGAACAGGTTTTATGTGCCTTGTAGGAAGCTAACTGGGTCACACTTCAACCTGAAGAAATCCAATTGCACCTTACAGAGGACACAGAGTACATATGTGCTTGCAAAGTTGAGTGCAAAAAATCAAGATAATTGATCTGATAATTCAGATAAAATACATTCCTGTCAGATGAAACCAGATAATTTAGGCACGAATACCATTTTAGTATTGAAGTTTTGGAATAATTGAGTGTCATAAACTTCCATTTAAATTTTATAGATAGATACTATAAAAGAACCCTTACTAATATGAAGTGACTTACTCTCTTTGAATTAAAGCTGAATTGAAGTTTAAAAGTAACGTGTAGTCTAATAAATGTGTTATTATTGTAAAATGCCTTTCATGATTTAACTTAACACTAAACGGCAATTAAGAAAAAAATAAGAGATAACATTTACTGAGGAGTTACTACTACGTGCCAGGCATTGTGCTAAAAGCTTTCTGTAGTTACTGGGTATACATAACACACCAGAACAGAAGGGTTACAATGTGATCCCTTCATGCCTCAGAAATGTCTGCGTAGAATGCAGCCTTGAGCTTGGTGCTTATCATTTCATCATGGGTCCATGGTAAAATGGTGCCTTGGAAACGTTCTGGAATTAAGAAATGATTATTTGCCTTGGTATACAGATGAAAAACCCTAATATTATTCTAAAATGCTTTCATTAAGAAGACTCAATATAGTATTATTGAGCTTTTCTTCTGTTATCTGCAGACCAGCAGGTTTTGTTTGCATCTCCAAAACATTGCACATGGTCTCTTTTCAGGAGTTTTGCTCTTGTGAGTCTTAAAAGCATTTTTAATTGGGGGTTTTAAATCTTTTCCTTGCCCCACCGGTGATGTATATTTTCTGAACACAGTGAATAAAACAGAATGCAGGTCTCATAGCCTTTGAAGTCATTCTCATTACCCCCCCTTCCCATACATAATAAATAAATTAGAAAGTATTGGAGACTTTAAATTAACAAAAGGTTAAATAAAATTTTATGGTCTCCCTTGCTGATATCCTGGCTGGCACCACATTTTGAGTAATACATCATTAGACAAATCACTCTCTGATGCATGATTGTAGTATTATGATGAGAGTTGTGGCTTAGGGGCACCTCCTTAAACAGACTGTTAGCTCTGAGAGCCTTAAAGAAAGGCAAGTGAATTTCTTTCCAGGGTTGCTGAGAAAGATCTACAAGAGGCCCCAGGAATTGGGACAAAGTTAATTGCTTTAGGGGATAATTTCCCATTAATTTTTAGTAAGCCTGAGGCACCAAATACAAGTCCTTGGCTTGTCAAATTATATCACTATTATCTTGCAAAACATTTCAATGAGTTTGGTTCTGTTCAAGCAGCAAAGAAGTACCTGCAAGTGGAAAGAAGAGGTTTGAAGTTTAAATTCATCGTATATATGAAAACTGAACTCAAATTTGACCATTTCATTTCCCCAAATCCTTTCTACCACCAGTGTAGAGATTTTCCAATCATTTCTGTCTGTTTAGGTGAAGAGTGTTGTGAAATATACAAAGATACAAGTTTGAGAAGTTACTAACTAAAGAAAATCGATACAAAAAAGTTATCTAACACAGAAAGGCAAACTACCTTCTTTTTCTTTGATAAAAACATGCTTTGGCAATAAAGGCTGCATTTTTAATTGACTTTCCAGCATCCCTTTGCCCACACAGAAAAGAAAAAGAAGATATTTTATCCACCCTTCCTAAAATATTTCTACCTCAACATGGGCACCAAGGAAAGCAGAATTTGGATGTGAAGGGGTTTATTTCACTCTAGGAACGTCTCTGCCCACAACATGGCAAATGAGAAGTCTCATGTTCATTTTCCAATTCAAATTTTTGCACAAAGAAAACGCAGAATTATCATTTAAAAATGCTCTTGCACAAAGCACATATACGAAAGGAACCAAATTTCCAAGAATCAGTCTCCTCAGAAGGAGAATCGTTTGAAATATATGCATTCCAGAAGTTCAAATATATCACTGGGAGTAATGAACTTTTGTCCCAGGGCAACTGTAAACTCAGTCAACTCAATTCTCTCATCTTGCTCTTATTAAGCTTTTGAAACACTTATCCGAAACAAGGTGATATACTCCTTTTAACAACCCTGGGAGCCTTTGTTATTCACTCTCTACTGATGAGGAAAAGTGAAGACAGAACAATTCGATGACTCTGCTGAGGTTACGGAGCAAAATAGAGCAAGATATGGCAAGCTAAGGATACAGCCAAATTTCTAATTTGTTTTCTGGCCATCCTTCCAAGTGAGCTCAAAATCATATTATTCTTTGCCATAAAGATATCTGACTAATCTTCAGACTCTGCAGTCTTAAGCAAAGACACATGGTAGGGTCTGAAAGAGACAAAGATAATAGATAATTGTCTGCCTGAAGTGACTTTTATTTGGTTCTAAAGACTTCAGTGAGACTCCAAACCCTACCAAAGACAACACTTCTGCACAATCAGTAGGAATGGGAAGCAATTTGATTTCCAGATTAAGATCAGTTAGGATTGTTCTGCCTTGGCAGACAGTACAAAGATTTTCAATGTAATACACACAAACTACCCAACTCTTACTGCTTCCTTTGTTAATATCTTTACCACCAATAAGGCAATGATGAATGGCATGCCTTTGAAAGAAATAGTAGGTGCAACGAAGAAAAATGAAGAGGGAGAGAGAGAAGAAAAATGAGGTAGAGTAGGGAAAGAGAAATAAGAACTGAAAACGGCTACAGGAGGTTGTCTACACAGGCACAAAATGAGAGTCAAGTCTCATTCTACATTTGGACCTTGTTTTACTGAATCTGACTGTGATTTACAAATCTCCCCTGTCTTTACAAATGCCCTTTTAGTTTAGATTTTGACATCACACATCTATGACTTCATTAAGAGATTTTTTAAAAAGGTGATAAAACTACATTTGTAGTGTTTCTTTACAGGAAGAAGCGTGAAAAGACAGACAAAAAAAAAAAAAAAGAAATGGGGAGGGAAGAAAGCAAGGAAGGAAGAAGGTAGGGGAGAGTTTGAATGTGTTGGAATAATTGCTAAGGCTTACTGAGGGTCTACGATTTGCTACACTATCTAATAGGCATTTCCTACATATTATTTCTATTTCTCAAAAAGCTCCTTATTAATTTTCAATAATATTCCATGATATTCCCCTTCTCTCTCTTTGTTGAGGAACAAAAGATCAGAAAGATAGCTAACATCCAATTATCACACAGTTTGAAAGTGACAGAGCTGGAATCTGAAATCCACTTTGTCTCATTAATGCTTTTCTTTCTATATGACTTAAACTGAGCTTGTATTTAGGTCAATAGTCCTGACACTAGTAGACAGAATTAAGAATGGGCTGTTAATGGGGCGGCTCAGTCAGTTAGCGTCTGACTTCAGCTCAGGTCATAATCTCGCAGTTCGTGAGTTCGAGCCCCACATCGGGCTCTATGCCGACAGCTCAGAGCCTGGAGCCTGCTTCAGATTCTGTGTCTCTCCCTCTCTCTGCCCCTCCCATGCTCATACTCTGTTCCTCTGTCTTACAAAAATAAATAAACGTTAAAAAAAAAAAAGAATTAGCTGTTAATAATCTTTGTGACCCATGACTAAGCCAGGTTGTCATGCTTTCATTTCTAAATCTCTAGGGTGGTTTTCACATGAACACTTCATCAAGATCCTAATTCAAATGATGGTACGGAAACATCAGTACAATATGGTTGAAGCCTAAGTCCATTAACAACCCTACTTTTCCAGAGAAAAAAGGGTTCATAAGCATCTGCCATTGCTCTCATTGACAAATGTTACAGGTTACCTAGCATAAAGTAGATGTCTACTACAATGTTGGGCATGATGCAGGTCCCAAATAAAATGTTCACTGAGTGAATTCACAAATACAGTTTTAAAAGACCTATTAAATGGGACTTCTGGACTTCAGCTACAACCTGACCAGACAGATGCTTCAAAGATGTCAAAATGTCCTTCTTAATACATTTGCCAACAGTGCAAAAATGAGAGATACAGAGAAACTCTACCAGGAATAACAGATTTTCTGGAAACAGTAAAAAAAAAAAAAAAAAAAAAAAAAAAGAAGAAGAAGAAGAAAAAATACCTACCAACCCCCCCATTGTTCTCAATTTGCTGTGATATGAATTAGCATATTGAATTGCATGCACATAGAGTGTGCTCTGAGTTTGAGGAAACACTAATTTTCTCTGCTAAACTATCAAATACTTGAAAATACAGACATCTGCAGATAGAACAGGAAGACATGTAGAAGTCAGTAATTCATTGTTGAATTATCTATATCCTTAATTCACTGTACCTACCTGTGGCCTTAGAATCCTCAAGAAAATAGTATTCGTACCAAACGAATTCTAATTTTCCATCTGTTTTCTTCTTTCTTAGATCATATGTTGAAGGAGAGACTAACACTAGCAATTTTCACCTTCTTCCTTATTTATTGGACTCTATAGTGTATTCAATGAAAATACTACTATATTCCTTATCCTCCTTTGCACATAGGGATGATCAATTAAATCTAAGTAGTCTGACGGAGGGATTTAGAGAGAATCTCATTTTACCACTCTGCACTCTCTCAAACTTCTTGCCTGGAATATGATTATAATCGCTGGAACTCCAAAAGCTCTATCACAATCCTGAGGGTAGGAGTCACAAGCTAAGGGAGGATAGAAGAACCCTGATTCTTAATGGCTTCCTGATACCAGGCCTGAACTGATGGGGAGTTTCTAATAGTCATGTTTATTAATTTTATCTGGAATGCGGACAAGATATGCTCTGAATCAGGGACTGATTTCTTATCAATTACCTTGCAAGGATTAAGTCTATCACCCCATCCTTCCTTCCTCAGGCCTTCCCTCTGAAATGGCCTCGTGAAAGCCAACTGTTCCACTAGTTAGTAAGTCCACAGATGAGAAACGGGCAAGAGACTTTCTGCATTTATATTCAAGAAAAAGACAGTCATCACTCTTCCAGAAAAGAGAAGGAAAAATTTTTGCTAATAGGTTGATAATCCCTTTGAGATGGGATAGCAAGAATCCTGAGTTCTCACTCTAACCTGTTGGAATATAAATACACCTTTCCAGAGGCCAAATAAATCACTGGGTATCTATTATGGCTTCTAAGACACAATGATGTCTCCAAGGTCTGAGCTTCATCTCTTTTAAAGTGGGAATGCCTATGGAGATACATATGGCTCCAGTCTTCCTGACACTTGGGTCTGAAGTTAGGGAGGTTGTCCAGATTGTAACCATTTTGTTCTCTCAGATCTGAGCAGTTAAGTAGAAAAAAAAAATGGTTACAAATCTTAATCTCATAATAAGTAAAGAGGAAAGTGTTTATAGGGAAAATGAAAACAAGCATTTCTCATCTTTATGTTACATACATATCTAAGACTAGGAAAGCTAGAGCTTTCTACAGGAGTACTAGAAACTACAGAAAATTTTATTTCCCTGTCACAGGCTACATCTAGCTTTCTATAAGAGAATAAACCCTTATGTGTTTAAGCCACTATAATCACATTTCTGTTACTAGCACCAAAACCCAACTCCTAGTTAACACAATGGTTGATTTCAAAATGTTAAGAATTTAGATAAAATCCAGCTTTCAGGAATAGCACTAATGACCATCCTAGTCCTAGAAACATATGAAGCACCACATACAGGATTGTTGAATATGTGAAGAAATGAATTCATAAACAATCAGTAGAAGTTATCCTAAATAACCCACATTACACAGCAAACAAAGGTAAGGGCGAACACAGGCCTCAATATGACTGCTGCCTGAATGAATGTTTAAATTTCTACTGTCCTGTTTGGGTTTTCCTTGCTATTCTAGTTTTACTTCAACCCTAATCCTACATATTATGCATTTCTCTTCAGAAACATTCAATCTTACCACATCCTTTCCCCAATATTCATCTCACTGATTCAAGGGTCCACTAAAATGTATGTTCCTCAAGGAGCAAGTTGCAAAGGTATCTTTACTTAAATTATTGTTACTATTCATTAACACTCTTTATTTAATCTGTTGCAGAACTTACCATATTAAAACGGCCTTTTAAAATCTCCTGTATCACAGCTAGTTTGAAAGTTCAGTGAGGATCAGGGGCAGGTTCATATTACAACCGATTGAATTCCCAGAATCTACCTTGGTGCCTGACCTTTTCATGTATTAAAAGAAAAAAATAGTGTCTCTCTCTCTCTCTCTCTCTCTCCCCCCCCCTCCACACCCCCTATTAATCATAATTTCCTAACAATAGTCAGCAAATGGTCTGCTGTAACTTTGGAAGCACTTTTCAGAGTGCATTATTTTCTGGCCATGAATCATTGTCCTAGGGTTGTCTACTTTGCAACGTGGCACTGGACAAAATTACACTCTGCAAAAGAGACAGGAGCAGATGATACAGCCCTAGGCTTGAGAACTGATTTCCTGCTTCAAATATGTTTCCTGATTGAAGATTGCACACCTAGGAGGTGAGATGAGAGAGCTATTTTATAAAAGTGTCCAACAGATGTACTGCAGTAATTCCCACTGTATTCATCATTTACTGAATTGCTCACACACCAGAAGTATAATCCGATGTAAATGATCTCATCACCCATCAGTATGAGGGCTCACAAATCCAACTTGGCCTCAAGCTAAAACTTGACATTTCAAGGTTCTCGAATCCACAGTAAGTAAGCGGTATATTGATGACTTCCAAACGTCTCTTCTGAAATGGCCCCAGCTTTTGAGAAATGCAGGTGTTTGAGATCTAGAAATAGAAGTGGCCAGCTGCCCTTGAGGTGCTTGGGGCACAGTTCCATATTTCCTACCCCTGATTTGGCTCTAAGAAGGGAACATTTTGTGCAGAAGATAATGGAATTGACACCATTTGCATTCTGCTCATACAAATACTAAAGAATGAAATTTCAAAGGTTCATTTTAAAGTGTCCCTTCTTGCAGCTTCACTGCCATTGCTGTTTGTGGGAAGACCTAAGGCTTTCTCATGCTGTGAAATCAGAAAAACACAGATACTCACAGACGGGCAGGAATATTGAGAGGCCATCTATGCCTGAACCTAGTCCAAACAAAGGGTTGCTGAACCTGATGTATGTCCACTAGTCTTACTGAGTGTATTTCTTAAGCTATGACAGGAGGGAACCAGGCTAAATTGTTATAAATCTCCCTTCCTTCTTTAAACTTTTCTGATTATACAACTATAACCAAGATTACATTCAGAATAATTTCATTCAGAAACATTATTGATCATCTTCCCCTGGCCATTAATTCCATGTAAACTGTACAGTACAAAAACTTGGCTTTGTCTTATATATACCTAAAACCTATTCCCTGTTCTGCCAAAATACTTTCTACCTGTTTAATCTTGGGCAAAACACATATTCTCCTCACGTTTCAGATTTTTTTACTGTAAAATGGAGACAACAATTTTGCACAGGGTTAAAGATTAAATTAGATGATATTAAAAAGTACTTTGAGGGGCGCCTGGGTGGTGCAGTCGGTTAAGCGTCCGACTTCAGCCAGGTCACGATCTCGCGGTCTGTGAGTTTGAGCCCCGCGTCAGGCTCTGGGCTGATGTCTCAGAGCCTGGAGCCTGTTTCTGATTCTGTGTCTCCCTCTCTCTCTGCCCCTCCCCCGTTCATGCTCTGTCTCTCTCTGTCTCAAAAATAAATAAACGTTGAAAAAAAAAAAAAAAAAGTACTTTGAGGGAAATAATTTTTCAAGAGATGTTGATTCTTTTTGTCATGATTCGCTTATGACCTTGTGTTTTCAAGCATCTAAAATATATATAAAAATTACAATAAATGAATTTTTATTACAGATTTAATTATTTTTTTTTCTCCACTGGATAGAGGACTTTGCCATTGTAAACTCAATTTTCTCACTTCCTTATCTATCCTATGATTGTAATTTACACCATTACTTTATCTTACAATGTTATTCCATAGTGTTAGGCTCATCATTCATTGTTGCAAATGACAGATAATCAACTTGAATTACCTAAAAATAAAAGGGTGAGACATTTATTGTAATGGCAATGCAATGACCTGACAAAGGAAAATCAATAGTAAGCAAATAACTCAGGACCCACAGTTTTTCTACTTACCCCTCCCCCCTCATTCCTTTACTTCTCCGTCTGGTAGTGGTTTTGTACATGCAGCTCTCACCACACTGTAAGGAACAAAGTTGTTGGCAAATCCAGTCATAATCTATGACTCCTCACAGAGAAGAAATAGAATTTCTCTTTACATAGTTTCAGTATGTTAAAAAATGCAAGGAAGTATTCTGATAGGCTACATTGATCACATGTTTACTCTCGGGACCAATCACCAATCTCACCAAAGTCAGAGATGTGACCTTATAATTGACTCAAGTGGATATACACATCTCCATACAGCAAGTGAAGGGTAGAGTCTGTCCGCATAACAGGCAGGGTAAACTGTTGAGGACAAAACAAAACTATCAGGTGGTCTTACATATGCTAGAAGTGACTAATTGCAATCCTAGCTGTGGACCTAAGGAAAAGTAAGTTTAATTTGAATCAAATAATAAATTTACTTATAATAATGATGCTGTGCTACCTCATTATAATTTGAAAATTATAACTGGGGTACAGAATGGATGTAAAATACTTACGCTTTTATTAAATATTTTTATATAGTAAATGAGGGAGTATAGATGGCTATTTGCAGAAACATGCCTAATTCCAAGGGCATGAAGGCAAATTTACTCCTCAATATTTTTTCCAATATCTAAATTACTTTTAACAGTGAACTCAATAGCCATATAGTTTACAAGAAACAGACTATCCTGGAGGAGCTAACTCACTGAGAAATTCAAATATAGGTAGAAATGACTGAGTTCAATTCTCTTCTGAAGAATAAGTTTATACAAGGGAAAAAGGAGAGTCTATATAGGGTTCTTGGAAAGGGAGTGGTGTGAGGTACACAATTAGAGATATGATTGAAGATGTAAATTTGGAAGAGAAAAATACTGTCTTATTAATTGGCTGAAAATAGTTCAGTCCATTAATAACCAAGGATGCACTGAGGTTTCTAAAACTATTGCTCATTTTCTAATTAGACCTGAAACTATTCTTGTGAAGTGTCTAGGAGCCAGTAATAATTATCCCCATTTTGTGAATAAAGGAACATAGTGTCTGAGAGGTGAGGCAGTTTAAGTGTATAATCAAAGCAGTAACACTTAAGAACAGTCCCAGAAGGTGATGAGTAGAGAATGCCTTTTTCTTTGGATGTAGAGAGGCCAATAAATAGGGAAATTCGCTGGTGTAAAGTAGACACAAAGTTGGATTTGAAACCAGAAAACTTTTTAGAGTTAAGTGCAGTTTTCCAACTCATAAAAACCAAAACTTAAGCAAGTTACTTGCACTATCTTATCTATAGATTAGAAATAAAAGTGATCAGTTTATAACACTATGGAGATGATTAAATGAAAATACATATGTCTTCATTATGATGGAGGGGTGATGGGGAACTCATGGTTCCTCCCTTTCTTGCCAAATCCCCCTGCAATGACGAGTGCTTATATGGATTGATCCAAACTATGAAGTCATTTCAGGGATTGACCTTAGCAGGTGCCACTCCCCAAGGATTTATAAGATTAGTGCTCATGAGTGTGGCATCTTCTAATCAGGATCTGAGCACTCTAAAGCATGGAGCCTTCCTAATGAAATAAAAAGATGTCTATACCAAGTATATCTTTCCCTTGCAATGTAAGAACCTCTGGGAGAGTTTAAGGACTACTTTAGGTAAATTCTAAGTCAAGAGACAAACTCTTTCATATTATAGAAAAAGACAAGGAAGCCCAATGAGGATACATGGCATACCCAACTTAACAATAAACTCATGAGAAAGTTAAGAATGAATTATCTCTTTAAGACTGAAGCTCAATCACATACCATTTGGGATTTTTAAACATAACCTTCCTCCAGGTACAGGTAAGGAAGACAGAGGTGAAGCTCTGTTAGTCACCTCAAAAAAATAAATAAATAAAACCTGAAAATGGGCTTCCTGAGCCAGCTATGTTTCTCCTTCATAAAAGCTACTCTCGAGAAGTCTTAAATACAGTATCTAGAGCTCCTCTGAAGCTCCGAAGCATAGAGAATATCATAGAAGAGAGGTGGATTGTTCCAAGATGACAACAGAAAGTCTAGCACAAATGAAAAAGAATGTAAGTCATATAGACTCCTCCACATGGTTCATCCTAACTCATCAGAATTCCACTTGCGGCTTGAAGTCAAAAGCTTTCAGCAGTCATGTTCATTTGTGTTGATCTCTTTCTCAAATGCATACCTTTCCTTCAGGGCCCATGGAGAAATGTGTCAATATTAAGCATCAGGTAATTCTTGGCCATAGAGCCATAACCAACTTAAAGTCCTAACCAACATACACAAAAACCTTTTGTGAAATAAATGTAAAGCACAATCTAAAACTTCACTTCTAAACTCACACTTTCCTGTAAGCTTTCTCAGTTCCCTTTATAATGAAGAATGTAATACATTTTAATTCCTTTTAATATTTTCATAATGACTTAAGTTCAATTCCACTATTCAGAAAGTACTACTAGTTGAAGGGATATTCTCAGGGCTAGCATCACCAAAGAGAGAAGCCTTATGAAACCATGTACTCTGTTAATAAACCAAAGTACCAAATCTGATGATCTAACCTCAAAAGATTTTTAAAATAACATAATGTTTTCTAAAATTAATCAAAGCAATTCATTTTCTGATTATTTTTTTTACTTAGTCCATGCCATATGAATGAGAAGGTCAACTCTCAGCCTTTGAGTTTCACCATACACTTTTGAAATATGTGACAGAGACACATTTTTTAAGGAAAAAACTTAATTTCTGAGAAACTTCATTTTGAATAATAAGACCAAAATCCTGACAGTTCAAGAAACAGACTATAAATAACAGCAGACATAGAATAAGAAGTGATCAGTGTGATAAGTTATTTCCATGAATCCAAATTAAACTTTGATCTAGAACCAGAAGTGAGATGAAGCCAAAAGGAAGAGAACTAGAACTCTGTAGGTGCCAAGAAAGAGACCAGCACCATGTCTTTCTCATCACTTCCCCCTCAGACTAATTCCTGGGGGGGGGGGGGGTGCTGTGTAATGAGATTCCTAAATGAGTTTTAGGATCCAAGAACACAAGGAACTTCTCTACACCTCAATCTGGATGAATTCCTGGGCCTTGGAGAATCTTGATAAATGTCCTTCTGCCAACAAGGCACAGAGACCTATATAAGTTTCCTACAGCTGCTCTGACAAAGTACCACAAACTGAGTGACTTAAAATAATAAGAGATTTATTACCTCATAGTTCTGAAGGCTAGAAATCCAAAATCAAAATGCCAGCAGGGCCTCTCTCTCTAAGACTCTGAGTAAATCCTTCATTTCCTCTTCCTAGTGCCTAGTGGCAAACAATACTTGGTGTTCCTTGGCTTTGTAGATGCATCACCCCCAACATCTACCTCTGCAGGCACGTAACCATTGTCTCCCTGTGTGTGTCTGTTTTCACATTGTATTCTTACAAAGACATCAGTTATAATGGATTATATATAATCCACTCTAATGAACTCACCTTAACTTGATTACATCTACAAAGGCCCCATTCCCAAGTAAGATCATATTCACAGCCACCAGGGGCTGGGAGTCCAACGTACCTTTTGGGGGGTACACAATTCAACCTATAAAGGGCTATAGAATAAAATATATTGCCTGATAGATCTATACAAAGGTTCTGAGACAACTGCAGAGAGCTTTTAATAGCCCTGACTGACGCTTGAGACCAACTAATTACTTTCATACTGCCAAAGAGTGATATGGAAGTGGTGAGTGTGAAGGCTGGCACTAGAGAAGACCCATAATCAGGATCAAGTACATAGGAGTGCCCCTCATGTGCTCAGACTGTTTGAGAGCATGGATTTATCACTCAGCAGATGAAAACATACAGATATTGAGGTCCACAATCAGATGGGATGATCAAAATTTAAGAGGATATCAGGATCAACAGATGACAGAGAATTATAGTGACCAACTCTACTTCCATTGATGCCATGATGCTATTTGAAGTCCTCTGAAAAGTGGATCTTAGATTCTCCCTGGAGATAAATTGAAAGAGGGAAAACTTTGAATTGGACTGAAAATAACTGAATTGAATGAATGAATTTACCTCAGATGGACTAAGTATTTTCCCACTAGATGAGAGGCTTAAAAAATTGTCATGTCTTTGAGGAAACAAAGGACATGATATTTCTTGCCAACCCTACTTTGTGACCTGAGATTAATATGTGTTACCTATAACCTGTAATGTTACCTATAATGAAAAAGGAAAATTTTTTCTGGGACGCATTGGGCAAAGCTCTATCCATACAAAAACTGTCTTTCATGGGCCATGTTGCCAATGTGAAAATAAAGAACATATTAGGCTGAAACACTGAAACATGGAGAGCTATAATTTCACAGGAATCCTGGAGACTCTTAAGTGTGTATCACAGAGGAAAAGACTATAATCAAACCTGGTTGCTTTTACTCTGGTAGTACCTATCATTTTTATTTTGACAAGAAAAGATAGTTTGCACTACACTTATCAGGATACAGTTTCCAAAGGCAGATTGTACACAC
Organism: Leopardus geoffroyi; assembly: GCF_018350155.1. Lineage (NCBI taxonomy): Eukaryota > Metazoa > Chordata > Mammalia > Carnivora > Felidae > Leopardus > Leopardus geoffroyi. The sequence goes on from NC_059342.1 coordinate 49,613,236, forward strand.
ACAGTTTGCACCCATGAAATTGTGAACACTACGTAAGTGATAAAAGACACCATGTTTGTGAGTGGATTTGTCTGAAACACTACATAGGTAAAACCACAATAAGTTTGCTGATATGGAGATTGCATAAGTGATGGTTTTACATATGATAAATTTATGTTTGAGTGTCCACTCTTACTAGTTGATTGATCTTGGGTGAGTTACTTGAGTATTCATAAACCCTGGTGTCCTAATGTGCCAAACTGCCATAAATATTACTACTCACCTTATAGTCATGAGATTTAAATAACCCATGTATAGCACTCAGCACAGTAAGGAGCACATAGTACACATCCAACAAATGTGTGTTGTTTCTATTTATTGGTTTGCTCATCCAAATCAAGTGCTATCTTTAAAATCACAAGCGAAATAAGAAATAGATACTTGACTCAGTTCTAGAATTACCTAAATATGTAATCTCGGGTTTGCCAACTGAGCTTCCAGTTCTTCATATGCAACATAGCTAGACTGGCTATTACATAAAGCTATCTCTAGATCTGAAATTATGTAGTTTCTACAGATAGACACTTGATAAGATACAGTTGCCTCAGATTCATATCATTTTCTAGCTCTGCAAGATTTTAACAGTCGTAACTTATGAAACCCAGAATAGGTATGAAAATAAGGCCCTGATCAAAGTGAGCTACCAAGCATTTCCTACCACTCATTCGCTTTTCCCATGGTCCCAGACTCCCTACCCTTGACATCTATTTTTAAACATATAGTATTGACCTTCTTTGGTATGAAGTGCTAAATTAGAGCTTCAAACTCATCATTTCACTACTCTAGTTTCACCAAGGTACCAAGGTTTTTCCTGCATGATCAAATTAGGCAATTAATGGGTGCCAGTATTGTCCCCTCATTTCCCCTATAGATATAAAGAATGCAAGTCAATCTGAATTGTGAAGTCATTGTTGTCTTCTTAGACATACTTTCTTTTCTGTTCCTGTTGAATCGATATGGCCATTATCATACTTCAGCAGTCTGTCCATGTCTATCTTTTTCTAAGACTCAGCAACATGAAGCCGGGGCCCATGATTTATTTATACTTATCGCAGATTCATAGCAAAATACCTGGAGAATAGTAATTAATAAATATTTATAGGATCACTTAATAAATGAATGAGCAACTGAATTTTGTAGGAGTGAATCTTAATTCATCTAATGTTTAATTAAATTGAATTTTATTAGATTTTTTTGTAGTTAAAAAAATAGACAAAAAAATTTCATCCTACAGAACACATGTCAACTATAGACCTAATTTCAACTCATTCAACTGGGGCAGATTTAAATATTGGTTAAAGTATGTTATTTAACTATCAGCTTCCTTTCTTTCCTTCACTTGACGCTCTCTTACTTCCACCTTAATCCCATTCTTGGACTACGTCTCATTAAGTTTTATCCTTTTGTTTACTGAATCATTCACTTGAAAAATATTCTTTGAGCATCATTTTAACAGGGCCTGGGCTAAGCTCTCAGGACAAAATTTTGCATAAAACCAAATGTGGTTCATGTTCTAATGGAATCTTTGATATACTGAGACAGACATTAATCAAATCATCATGATTACATATACAATTATAAGCTGAAAAGAAAGGTGGCTTTTTTTTTTTTTTAGGAGAATGCATAAAGAAGAACCAGTCCTACAATAAAGAAGCTCAATTATGGCTTCCCTAAGAAAGTGACTCAAGTTGAAAATTGGAAGATAAATTGAATGAATTAGATATAATACATAGAGCAATAACATTTCTGTTTACAAAAATTGAGCCTAGATACTGGCATTCCAAGTGTAGCTTCACATGATCAATCTAGCCTATACATATTTAAATGTTTTATAATAAATTGACACAGGGAGAAGGTAGGTTTTGACAGTGAAGAGTATATACAAAGTAATGAGAAAGAAAATGGTGCATAGGAAAAACTGAGAAGTCAGTGTATTTGCAAGATCTTTGGTAAGAAAGGTATGTAGAGATGAGACTATCTGGGATCTTGCAAGTCCTAGATAGTCTTAATCTTAAGAGTGATGGGAAGGTATTAAATGTTTTTTAGCAAGTATTATTTTACTCATATGTGCATTTTTATCATATCACCCTCTCTGCAGTATATATAATAGGTGAGGTAAGAAATTTAAGAATTCAGTCAAGTGACCTATTGCAATAGTTACTGTGAAAGATGAAGTAGCATAAATTACAACGACGGTAGTGATGGTGATAGAATTTGGAAGTATTTAAAATATACATTTAAAAGAAGATAATTAATTAAATTTGGATACTAAGAATGAAAAAGAGGTCATAAATGACTGGAAAAAAATGTGGGGTTTTTTGGGGGGGGATAAATATAAGATTAATTTTGGACATGGTGAGTTTGAGTTTCCCTTGAAACCTCTAACTGCAATGTTGAATATGCAGTAGGGTACCTTATAAGGAAGTCAGAATTGAGGCCTGAGTTGGAGATACACATATTTATTGATTTATACTTATTTTTAAAAGAAGTGCCTGGGTGTTGTGGGGGAGTTGGTATGAAAGAGATGGTATGTGGACAAGATTGCCCAAGCAGCAGGTTTAAAGTGAGAAGAGAGGGAGGATCTTAAGCAATTTAACATGTGATAGGTCAGAAAAGAATGAGTAAAAGAGGAATAAAATAAAAATATTCATAGATAAATATGAAAGAACAGGGGTGACTGATGCCTTAGAAGCCAAGGGAAAACTAACTTTTCAGAAGGTAGAGTGGTCAACTATGTCAAATTTTGCTGAGATCAAGTAAGGTAAGGACTATAAAACACCTATTGGATATGGTTAGCTTAGGTCATGTGTCAGCAGAGAGAGCTGTTGTAACTTAGCCAATTTGTAGATTGGGTTATCGAGGGAAAGGTTATGAGAAAATAGAGACTTCAAGTATACATAATTCACTGAGGAAATTTCATTGAAAACAGAGAAGAGAGAAAATATAGGGTGAAATTTCAAGAGATGTATGGAGAGAAAAAGAGAGGTTTCTTTAAAAAAACTAAATTTTGTTTAAAGATGTTAATTTATAGACCACTTGATTGATTGACCAATATTAAGTATAGAATATTATGTAACAATCCAGGTGAAAAGGAGAAAGAGGGCAGGGGTCAAATGATAACATAAATTTTCTGAGAACTCAAGAGAGAATATGGTTGGAAGGACAAGTGAAGGGATTGAAAGAAAAATTCTTATATAACAAGATAGGAAACAATACACACAAAAATAAACGTACTGGAAAGTGTACCAATGACAATGAGGATGGTGATGATTATTATTACTATTTAGTGCTCATTATATATCAGTCACTATTCCAATCACTTTGTACATTAGATTCAGATATAGGTAGGTTTAAATTTGACAACAAAGAGCTGAAAAAAATTTCTGATGAATTTACCATTCAACCTACATTAAGAAGGTAAGTCATATGCTAATGCTGATGTGGACAGTGGGCTTGATGAAAGATGTTGCCAGAAATCTAAGGAGGATGAGAAAATCTTAAATACTTATAAAAATGGGACAAGTTGAAAACAGAAATATAGTGGAATGGTCAGGGAATATTTTGGACCTACTTTAAGCTGGTGATAATGAATTTATGGTGATATCAATCTGTTTCGTGGTGTCACTTTCTCCAATATTGTGCAGTCACTCAAATTTAATTAACCATCACTCAGCCAACATTCATCAATGCCTTTAGCACAATAGGGCAATATTAGATGCTGTAGGAATTGCAAACATCAGTAAGCTCACACTTTGGCATTTACTTAGCCAAGACAAATAAAATTCCATGTCTTGGGGCTCTGGTTCTAAATTCAATGTAACTAATATTGGACTAATCTCCTAACAAATAGCAATTATAAGGTCTGGAAAAAAATAATAAAACAAACAACTCCTTAAAGGCACTGGGAAGCAAACACAAGTATGGAGAAAGTACAACCTTTGAACAACATGGGGGTTGGGACATCAACTCCTCACATAGCTAAAAAATCCACAGTTAACTTTGACTTACCCCAAATTTAACTACTAATATCCTGCTGTTTTCCAGAAGCCTTACAGATAATATAAACAGTCAACTAACACATATCTCCTATGTTATATGTAGTACATAGTATATTCATACTGTAAAGTAAGCTAGAGAAAAGAAAATGTTAAGAAAATCATAAGAAGGAGAAAATGTATTTACAATACTGTATTGTAATTATTGAAAAAAATCACACGTAAGTATATCTGTGAATTTCAAGCCTGTGTTGTTCAAGGGTCAACTCTATAGGCAGTTAAAACTTTCTGAGGAGTAAATTGCATATGGTAAGAGCGATGTTAATTTGTTTTTTTCCTGAAAGTACTCTGCAGATCACATAGGAAAGGGTTGTTTGAACTCAGAGTGCTCTAGTCTTAGTGATGTGAGTGGTCAAAGCACAGAATTCAGAGCCACAAGAGGAGCTACAAGTTGACAGATAAATACCAGAAAGGATGGGGCCACAGGACTCCCTTCAAATATTTGAAAGCATCCTAAATTGTATCTGGGAAGAAAATCCAAGGACCACAGGAGAAGCTGGACAGAGCTTTCACTTGCTACCCATGAGAGAGGAGTCTGTCTGGAAATTGAATATTGCCAACTTAGAGTGAATTTAAAAAAATCCTCAGGTTTCCACTGATACTCAGAAACAGTCACGTCTGAGGAGTAGATACTCTATTAAAGGACTAAGGATTTGCCCAAAGATTAAAGATAAAACTTCAGTTAATTCATCCTACGAAGTGTTAAAAGAAAACCTCAATAAGTTCATGGTAATTAGCCAATAATTTATGTACTTGTCAAAAAAAAGTCAATATTTTCAGGGGAAGAGAAGATTGTCTAATGTATCATCTGTGTCCACCATACAATAAAATATCAGAAAAGAGACAGGAAACCAAATACCACAATCCAGAGAAAAAGCAATCAACACACATACACAAATTAAGATAATTCAGATCGACAAGGAATTTAAAGAAGCTCTTATTTTCAAAAAGTTTACAGTGTAAAGAAAAAGTTGTAAAGACCAGTAAACAGATTGAGAATTTCACCAAAAAAAATTAAAAAAATAAGTTTTAAAAATTATAACTCTGTTTCTGGTATTAATAGGATAATTAGGAAAGAGAAAATTCATTGGATAAGATAAATGGAAGATAGGGGACAAGAGAAGAAATGCTCAGTAAACTTGAAGACACATAAATATAAATTATTCAATGTAAAGGGAGGAAAGAAAATTAAAAACAAAGCAAGCAGAACTTCAGTGACCCATAGGGCAATATTAAACTAGATGACATATGTGGAATTGTAATCTGAGAAAGACATATATTGTTGAATGAAGCAGAAAATATATTCTGAAAAATAACGGAGGACTTCCAGTTTCGAGTTATACATGCAAGGAGCTTGGAAGTCACAACTCCATTTCAATAACAAGTAAAAAGGTGAACAGACTGAAAAATCAGCAACTCTTCTTGTATTCATAAAACACACAGGGCAAACCACTATTACAAGCTTGGAATGATGGAAGAGTAAAGAAAGTTGTGGTTTACTGGAGCTGAGACTCACTAGTGGAATCCACTGTGGAGAGCAATCCTGGGGCAGCAAAACCATATCTGTAACTAATGAATTGTTGGAGGCTCAGCATGGACAATTCTGAGTCAAAAACTCCTGGGGGAAGCAATCCCCACAATATTGTGGGATTGACCTCCAGGAGCTTGACCAGTTTCCCATGGCATGTACAGGAGAAAAATCCGCCCCCCACCCCCATGCTTCATCAAGAAGAGAAAAGAAACCATTTTTAAATACGTCAGAGCACTCTTTTTTTTTCATTTTTTAATGTTTATTTTATTTTTGAGAGAGAGAGACAGAGAGACAGACAGAGAGACAGAATGCAAGCTGGGGAGGGGCAGAGAGTGGGGGTGGGGGAGACAGAGAATCCAAAGCAAGCTCCAGGCTCTGGGCTGTCAGCACAGAGCCCAATGCAGGGCTTGGACTCACAGACCATGAGATCATGAACTGAGTGGAAGTCTGAAACTTAACTGACTGAGCCACCCATGTACCCCAAGCTCTCCATTCTTCTTAATAAGGCCTTCCCTCAAGAGAAACTAGTCAATCAGAGCCTAAAGTTCTTGGGTCTGATCAGTGTCAATTGACATTGGGGAAGAGAAATACCCAACATCACACTACTCTAGCCATCCTGTCCCCCCTAAAGGGGAAGGAAAAACAAAGAAACACTTGTGAAGTTTACAGTCCAGAAGCATAAACTCACTAAAAGATGAAAACCTAATCACAGGACTACATAATACTTCTCCCACTGTATCTCAACATCACATTACTAAAGGCCTATTTGTAGCAACTTGTTTTACATGGCAAATTATGTCTGGCGACATAAAAAAAAAAGTTACAAAGCATTCCAAAGGTCAAAAAATACAATCTGAACAGAGAGAAACCATCAGAAGTAGACAGGCACGGATGTTGGTATCAGAAATGCGGAGAGAAAGGAAAAAAAAAAAAAACCCTAAAATATGCTAAAGGCTCTAAGGGATACAATAGAATGCAAGAATACAAGTCTAATAGGGAGATACAAATTCTGAGAGAGAATTTAAAAATACTAATCAAAACCACTGTAATAGAAATGAAGAAGGCCTTTGATGGCTTATTAGTAGAAGGGACATGGCTGAGGAAAGTCTCTGACCTAGAGGATGTATCAACAGAATCCTCAAAAAAACAAAAGTGAAGAGAGCAAAAATTCAAAAAGATGAGAATATCCAAGGACAACAGGGCAACTACAAAAAATATAATATACATATAATGGGCATACCAGAAACAGAAGAAAGGAACAAAATTAAAAAAAACGAGAGAACTAAAAATGGAGAGAGATAATATGTTCAAGTATAGAAAAAGTTAATATTACCAAGATGTCAGTTCTTTCCAATTTAATCTGTAAATTCAATGCTTCTCAATCAAAATCCCAGCAAATTCTCTTGGGGATAGTTTGGCAAACTGATTCTAAAGTGTATGTGGAGAAGGAAGAAACTCAGAATAGCCAACACAATTTTGAAGAAAAACAAAGTTGGAGGACTGACACTACCGAATTTCAGGTTGTACTATAAAGCTACAGTAATTAGGATAGTGTTGTATTGTTGAAATAACATATAGGTCGATGTAACAGAACAGAGATCCCCAATGCAGAACCACATAAATATAGTCATATGATATTTGAAGAAGAAACAAAGGCAAACCAATGGAGCAAAGACTATCTTTCCAACAAAATGGTGTTGGAACAATTAGACCTCACATGTAAAAAAATGAACTGAGATGCAGACTTTACATGCTTCACAAAACTTAAAATGGATCACAGACCAAAATGTAAAATTCAAAACTGTAAAACTCCTAGAAGGTAACAAAGGAGAAAACTTAAGTGACCTTGGGTATGGCAATGACCTTTTAAATGTAACACCAAAGATTTGATCCATGAAAGAAATAACTCATACACTGAATGTCATTACAAACCTCTGTTCTGCAAAATCAATGTTACGGGACTGAGAAAATGAACTATGGACTGGGAACAAATACTTGCAAAAGACACAACTAATAAAGGACTATAGTCCAAAATATATAAGAATTCTTTAAAAATCAAGAAGAAAACAACCCAGTTAAAAAAATTAAGCCAAAGATCTTACAAGACATCTCACCAAAAACAAAAACAAAAACAAAAAAACAAAAAACATACAGATGGCAAATGAGTATCTGAAAAGATGATCCATGTCATATGTCATCAGGGAAATACAAATTAAAACAAGAGTGAGATACCACGACACACCAATGGGAATGGTCAAAGTCCAGAACACTGACAACAGCAAATGCTGATAAGAATGTAGAGCAATAAGATCTTTCATGCTGGTGGGAATCCAAAATGGCACAGTCACTCTGGAATACCATTTGACAGTTGCTTACAAAACTTAACATACTCTTACCACACAACCCTGTAACGACACTCCACAGTATTTACCCAAAGGAGTTGAAAACTTACATCCACACAAAAACTTGCAAAGAGATGTTCTTAGCAGCTTTATTGATAATTTCCAAGACTTTGAAACAACTAAGGTGTCCTTCAGTAGGTGAAAGAATAAACAAACTGTGGCATATTCAGAACATGGAGTATCATTCAGTGCTAAAAAGAAGAACCAGGAAAAGACATGGATGAACCTGAAATGCCAATTATTCTGTGAAAGAAGCCAATCTGAAAAGGCTCCGTACTGCATAACTCCAATTAGATGATATTTTGGAAAATGCAAAACTATAAAGGCACCAGTGGTTGACAACGGCCAGGGTCTTGGGATAAGAGTAAATAGAAACTCTATTGAATATAGAGTGAATATACTCTGTATACTATATAGGAGTGAACATATGTCATTATGTGTTTGTTCAAACCCATAGAATTAAAACACCAAGAATGAACCCTAAGGTTTAACCGTATGCTTTATATAATAAATAAACTTTATATATGAGAGTAGATATTGATTAGAAGTTAAAGCATAGGAAAATAAACTATATGCAGTGAAAACATGAATCAAAAGAATGTCTCTATTAAATCAAAGTAGATTTCAGGACAAAGAATATTACCACAGCCAAAGAATGATGTATTTATAAGAATAAAGGAATAAATTCATCAAGAAGACATAATAGTCTAAATGTGTATTCATCTAATATTAGAACTTTAAACATAACGCAAAATTGATAAAACCCGATGTGAAAACACACCCACAATTAGATTGTTGGAAATTTGAAACTTCTTACTCATTGCTCAGCAATTTACAGAAAAAAAGCAGAAATAAAATAAGCATTCTAAAATCCGAAAAAACGCAACCAACTTGAATTGATCTCAATGACCTTCACAGAAGAGTCCACTCAAAACCATTGAACTAGCACTCTTCACAAGTATACATGGAACATTCATCAAGATAGCACATGGGAGAGGCCATAAAATCATTCTCAAGAAAATTTAAAAGTTTTAAATTATATAGATTATGTTCTCTGGCTACTAAGAAATTAAATTAGAAATAAAAACCATTAAAATATCTGGAATACTAACACACTTTGGAAATTAAACTACATCTTGTAAATAACATGGATAGAAAACTGACATGGGGAGTAAAAATACTTTTAACTAAATGAAAATAACCTAATATCAAAATGTGTTGAATATTGCCAGAATAGATCTTTCAAGAAACTTTCTAGCATTTATGTTAGAAAGAAAGAAAGTTTCAAATCAATTACCTAAGCATCTATTTTAATGGAAAATGAAAATAAATTAAAATCAAATTAATCAAAATGAAAGGAATAATAACTATAAAAGCCTGTTAGTGAAGTGTAATCAGAAAGACCCAATGAAGCTAAAATGTGTTTTTTAGCTACAATTGATAGATCTCTAGGCAGACAGAGGGAAAATAGAAAACCAGACACAGATAATGAGTATCAGGAATAAAATAGCCACATCATTACCACACTGTAGACATTAAAAAGGAAATGATAAATTACTGGAAAAGCATTATATCATACATTCTGCAATTTAGATAAAGCAAACACACTCCTTAAAATACATAAACTTCCAAAATTTAGCTCAGATAACAGAAAATTTTAATAACTCTATGATTAAAGAGATCGTACATATAGTTAAAAGGCTTTCCATATTGTTAACTATGAGTCCCCTGGCTTTAGTAATTATTTCTAGCAAACATTTAATAAATAACAACACTTCTATATGAACTCTTTCAGAAAATAGAAAAGGAACAATCCCCAAGTGATTCTATGAAGACAGTATTATTCTCATAAAAAACAGGTGAAACATAAAAAAAAACCACTATTGACCATTATTTCTTATAAGGAGAACAGTAGTAATAATCCTTAGCAAAATATCATCCAAATGAATGCAGCAATACGTAAAAGGAATAGGACACCATGATCAAGTGGGGTCTATCTCCAACATCAAAATTGACTTTACTTGAAACAAATCAATGCAAATTCTATTAACTGAAAAGAAAAACAAAATAATGAATACATATATCTCATCAGCATCTCAATATGTTCAGAAACAGCATTTAACTAATTCAATATTCATTCATGAGAAATAGTTTCCTCAAAGTAGGAATGGTAGACAAATTCCTCAATATGATAAATAGCATCAACAGAAAACTTACAGCTGACATCATCCTTAATAGTGAAAATGAATGCTTTCCTCCTAAGGTCATTAGCAATGCAAATATACACTATCTCATGTTCCTATTAAACACTGTGCTGAGTATCCTAGCCCATGAGAAAAGGCCAAAACCAAAAAATAAAGAAAAGAAACACAGTTTTGAAAAAATAAGCTATTTTTTAAGTGATACAATCATGTGTAAATTCCATAAAATATACACAAAAAAAGGTTACAAGAATTAAATAATTTACCAAGATCACAGGGTACAGGTCAACATACAAAATCCAATTATATTTCTTAAAGTGAGCAACAAAATTAAAATTTTAATTTTAAGATATGAGTTCCAATAGAATAAAAACTGAATTAATTAATGAATTAACAAATTATTAACAGGACTTAAAACTAAAAAATTCTGCTGAGACAAATTAAAGAAGGCATAAATAGATGGAAAGAGTTACAATGTTCAAGGGTTGAAATACTTAAAATTGTTAAAATGTCATTCAACTCCAAATTGTTCTATTGATTCAACATGATTCCAGTAAATTTCCTAGCAAGTCTTTTTGAAAATATTCATGAGATTATTCTGAAAATTTTATGGAAAAATAAGACAGCTAGGATAGCCAACACATTTCTGACAAAGGGGACAAAGGTTGCTAATTTACCATGACTGATTTCCAAACTAACTATAAAGGTACAATAATCAAGACAGTTTATACTGGCTTAAGGATACAAGAGCAGGTATATATGAAACAGACTCACGCATAGAGGGTCAACTTTTTTGTTTTTTGTTTTGCAAATAGGCAAAAATCAGAGAAAACATTGAAAAGAGGCTAAGAAGATCCAACATATGCATAACAGAAGGATGAGACGATCCCTTAAGCAAGAAACAAGTGGAATTTAAAGTCATAGAGAAAAAAAAATTCTTTGGACATCTGGACAAAAAGACAAAGTTATGCATAAGGAAAAACAGGTAACATTCAGACTTTCAATAACATTTTATGCCAGAAAAGATGAAAATAACACATTTAAGATACACAAAGACAAAAATGAGCCCAAGATTTTTATATCCAGCAAAATCTATTTTTAAGTACAAAGGGATCAAAGAATTATCAAAATGATATGGATTAAGGACTCTTTTCCCAATGATCTCTTCCTAAGGAATCTAATAAAGAAACTTTCGTCAAGCAAAATGATAGACAAAGATTTAATACTAGGTTATAAATATCAAATATCTGGTTATAAAACTAAGAGTGAATGAAAATAAATGGGAATAAAATACAGTATGTAATTGTCTTGTGTTTTTATAATGTAGAAATCATAAGCTATTAAAAATGGAAGCAGTCGGGGCGCCTGGGTGGCGCAGTCGGTTAAGCGTCCGACTTCAGCCAGGTCACGATCTCTCGGTCCGTGAGTTCGAGCCCCGTGTCGGGCTCTGGGCTGATGGCTCAGAGCCTGGAGCCTGTTTCCGATTCTGTGTCTCCCTCTCTCTCTGCCCCTCCCCCGTTCATGCTCTGTCTCTCTCTGTCCCAAAAATAAATAAACGTTGAAAAAAAATTAAAAAAAAAAATGGAAGCAGAATAGGCAAAGTGTAAGCAAAAAAAGCATTTCAAGAATCCTAAGGATAATAATTATTTTAATATTGAAATTTTGAATCTATTCTTTTGTACTGTAGTATGTATTAGTTTGCTAGGGCTGCCATAACAAAGTACCACAAACTGGATGGCTTAAACAACAGAAATTGTCATACTTCCAGAGACTAAAAATCTGAAAGCAAGTTGTCAGCATAGTAAGTTTCTTCTGAGGGCTGTGAAGGAGATTCTGTCCCATTCCTTTCTGTCTTAGCTTCTGCTGGCCTCAGATATTCACAGACTGGTAGGTGGGGTTCTCTCTATAGCTTAACATCATTTTATTTCGATATGATTCTATGTGTCTAAATTTCACCCTTTTTTAAAGTACATATTGTGTGAAGGCCTAACCTAATGATGTCATCCTAACTTGACCATCTGCAAAGATTTTCAAATAAAGTCACATTCACAAATACTGTAAGCCTATTTCAACCCCTTTTGGAGATACAATTTAACCCATAACATGGGATAAAGCAAATAATCATGGGTATAATCATGGGAAATTGTAATGCTATTACACTTTTAACCTTTCTAGGAAACGAGAATTCTCAGTGTGGTAAAAAGTAGACACATCAAATATAGAAATTAAGCAAAATTTATTGTCCCAAATGTGTATCAGTTTAATCTCAACTCTGTATGTGTGCATGCTGGCACACACATGCGCTCTTCTCTTCACCCAAAAGGCCTAGAAAAGCTACGAATCCATGCTCCAAGTATATACAGCATATTTAGTATATTACATTTACTGCCTAAAGCATATGTACATCTGCAAATGAGCCAGTTATAAAACAAAATTTAAGAGTAAGCATTGTGGTTCAAATGAGTGCAGAAGACTCTCTAATAGTTGCCATCTGTCTTTATTTTTCAAACTCATTTGATCGGGCTCCTTAGCTTTATAGTACTTTTCTCATTTAGCACTTACATCAGTCCTATTTAAATACTTTAATTCAGTAAAGTCTGAAAAGAGATTTAAATGGATGCATAGCTCAGTACCAGGAACAGAAGAAAAAACATTCAGGGACTAAAGCAAGGATTGCACTGGGCTATGACAGAGAATTCACAAGTTTGGATCTACTGTTGACCTTAACACTATTCAAAAGTTTCCTTCCCCAAATAATGTTTGAAAAATAAAATAAAATATGGGAAAAGGAATAAAAAATTAACTTTCAAAAAGCGAATGCAAATTGGATTTGCAAAATATTCCATGGATTTTCTTCACAGAGTAACCCTTAAGGATAAATGGATAGAAACTTTGAGCCCTGATGAGTCATTCAACCTAAGCAGCTTCAAGAAAATGTCTGATGTTGGTTATATTTATATATAGTTTGATGATAAATTATTTGTTGCTTGAAACAGTCTATGCCACAATTGACCACTAATATGGAGGAAAATTCATGAATAACCAAGGAGAAATACATTTTAATCGGCTACCATGAAAGATGAGAATGGTGCTAGAAGAGACATAGTTCTTTATTGCAATGATGGATGTGGTAAGTTATCTTACATGTTAAGGAAACAAGAATAGCAAATGTTGCTCACCACGCACCGATCTGGTCCACCCCACTGTGCTTCAATAAAGGCTCTGAAAACAACACTTTGAGAAATGTATTCAAGAGGGTAACACAATCGTTTAATATTAACTAATGCTAATTAGGTAGCTCCTACCTAATTATCATATAAGAGAAACTTTAATTACTGATTACTGATGACTATAGTCTTTTCTTGTGTTTGAATCTTCATTGCAATTCCTTTGTACTTTTCTTTTTGTATATTTAATATTTTCCCTTAAAGATATTTAGACATTAGTTTTATGATTACATTAATATCTAAAATTTATTGAGCACTCCTTATGTAACAGTCCTTCTTTTAAATGGTTTACAGGGGCGCCTGGGTGGCGCAGTCGGTTAAGCGTCCGACTTCAGCCAGGTCACAATCTCGCGGTCTGTGAGTTCGAGCCCCGCGTCGGGCTCTGGGCTGATGGCTCAGAGCCTGGAGCCTGTTTCCGATTCTGTGTCTCCCTCTCTCTGCCCCTCCCCCGTTCATGCTCTGTCTCTCTCTGTCCCAAAAATAAATAAACAATGAAAAAAAAAATTTTTTTTAAATGGTTTACAGATAATCTTAAGTAGTCTCCAAAACAATTCTCTGAAATGGGTGCTATTTTATTCATGGTTTAGACTGAGGATACTGAGTAACAGAAAATATCATTTGCAGAATCTTGCACAAACTCAGGCAGTGTGATGTGATCCTTTTAGAGGTAGAACCAGACTTTTAACAATTGTTGCATACCTTGTATCACCTAGAGCGCTTTTGGTCCCCCACAAGTTGTTCCTTTATGGATCATGATCCATAAAATACACTAAGTGAGCTGATTCTTGACAGGTAAGTAGATATTTTCCAGGTTGACAGTGGGTAAAGACTTTTCAGGCAGAAGTAATCAAAGAGTCCAAGCAGGTGAAAATAGATAACTGCTTTATTCCATTGATGTAAATGAATAATATATATGCCTATTATGCATGAAAGCTTTGGTATAAAATAGTAATATCATGACAATTTTATATAAATGTGTGCTCCTTGTCTCCTCAGGAAAGGTAGAGGAGCATTATAACCTCCTTCAGTTTCTGAACATAGTATATTGAATTTAGACTATTTAGGCTACAGTTATTTAAGATAGAGCCAGAAGTACGTTAAGACTTTAATGATCATGGTTGTTGTATACTGTGACAGCTTATTAGATACAGGGGGCTTAGACCTAGAAGAACTCTTGAAGGCGTCAAATTAATTCAGTGACATCATTATGAGAGCTTTGTCCTTACATGCCACTCAATTCTCAAACTAATATTCGTTTTTTGTAAGGCTCAGTTGTGCTTGGACTGCTACAAATGCATAGGCCAGGATTTGTGTTGGTGATGAAAGAAATAAATGATAATCTAAATTATAGGAAACTCACTGATTTTAGCACTATGCTAAAATGAGTCTGGATGATTACAGTGGGTAAAAAAGCCAAAACTAATTGCTGTTGTTCAAACTGTCTACTTTTACTACTAGGACTAATTAGCATGGTGATCGATATTAATGCTGGCTTTATCATTTAAAATAACTTACTTCTGGCTTTTAGGGCTAATTAGTGTTAATATGTTTGGTGCAGTTACTAATTATTGGTGTCAAATAAATTTCTGATCATTATTAGGACCATTGTAAAATTAGAAAACCATTGCCTGAGCAGAGAAAAAAGAAGGTATCTTCCTGCATAAGTTCTAAACATTTTAAGAGGAATTTGAAAATATTGACAATTGATTCACCAGAAATATCCTATACAGAGTATGGATTATCATTATCATGCAATAAATACAATGATTAAATTATCATCATAATAACAGATTAAATAAGGAATATCTTTGAGTGTACATTTAATAGAAAAAATATTAGTTTAACTGAAAACATCTGATAATATGTAGATTAATTGATGATATAATTAAGAAACAGTTATTCAAACATGATGGTTTCCACTCCTTTCAAGTATTCTCAAACAGCAATATAATACCCCCAAGAAATTTTTTAAACAATTTGGAGAATTATTGTCTCTTTTTTTGAGTAGACAAAGAGATATACACATCTATTGTTTACAGTGAAGAAAAATTTTTGGTGTGTCTGAGTTTACAAGCTATCCAATGAAGAACAATAAAATAAATTTGTTTTATGGGGCTATGATTAAGGCTTAAAACAGTCATATTTTTCCATAGGATATCATGGGAATTACTGAAGAACCCCAAAACTAACAGCCATTCCAGCAAGAATCATAGAATAACAGTAATACATGATTTTATCCTCATTAAATATTGTGCTATAGAAATTGGAATGGCTGTATGCAGCAATTGCCCTAATAGCCCCTGGAAATATCTGAAGAAAAGACTCAGAATCAATATTCTTCAAACAGTGAGAAAATTGGAATTAGCAGCAGGTATTTCAGAAATTAAGAAAAATTTAGGGGTGCCTGGGTGGCTTAATTGGTTAAATGTCTGATTTAGGCTTAGGTCATGATCTTAACAGTTTCTGAGTTCAAGCCCCATAGTTAGGCTTTGTGCTGAAAGCTCAGTGCCTAGAGCTTGCTTTGGATTCTGTATCTTCCTCTCTCTCTGCCCCTCCCCTGCTCTGCTCAGACTTGGTCTCTCTCTCAAAAATAAACAAACATGTAAAAAAATTTGAAAGAGGGGCACGTGGGTGGCTCAGTTGGTTAAGCCTCTAACTTTGGCTCAGGTCATGATCTCATGGTTTGTGAGTTGGAGCCCCGTGTTGGGCTCTGTGCTGACAGCTCAGAGCCTGCAGCCTGCTTCGGATTCTGTGTCTTCCTCTCTCTCTCTGCTCCTCCCCCACTCATTCTCTATCTGTCTCTCAAAAATAAACGTTAAAAAAATTTTTTTTAATTAAAAGAAAAATTTAAAGCACTGGTTTGAGGGCAGTATAAAGCTATGCATGATTAAATCAAATTTGATTCTATGTGTATAAAAGTTTCATATAATAACTGTATTAGTGTTTGGGGAATTTTTCTAGGCATGTCTTTAGAATGTAACATGATGTTCAAAGAGCTTACATCATTTTAATTCCTATTTTAACATACATCTTTGCCTTAATGAAGTAATGAAATGGAATCCCATTTGGTGATTTTGATCTTAATGTTACTTCTTATTCCTGAAAGATAGCTTAAAACTCCTTAAATGGGGACAGTGAAGAGTAAAGTAGGGAAATAGGGTAAAATCTTACTGTCCTTTTTGAATATTATTCTTGCTCTGCATCTCACCCAACACCCTGTGAACATGTTGAGATTTCTTGTGTCCGTTTGGTTTCTTCTTCCCCCAAAACCTTACTAAAACCTGCCTTCCAAGATGAATCTAGTATTAGTGTTTTAAAGCAATGTCTCTGTGAGGACACACTGGGAACACTGCAGAAAAAGATTTAGGTATCCTTTTGCAATCTGTCCAAATAGCCTAAAAAAAATCTCTATATGTTTATGCATTAAATGTCAGTAAACAAGTCCTTATGCTTCCTTCTAAGGAATATTTGAATTCTAATACAGCATTATGCCTGCTGAATGAAAAATCTGGTCCTTTATAAAAAGAAACATAAATCATTGATCAAACACTCCAAGATTTGTTTCCTGTTGCCCATAAAATCAGAACAAAGTTGGGTCTCTTTGACTTGTGCATTTGTAAAATCTACGTAATTTCTTCGATCTGTTAGGTAAGTATAAAAGACCTTTTCTTCTTTCATCAGGTGTTAAGAGAAGGACTGACATATCCTCCTCTCCTAACCATAATCCATCAAAGACTTTTCCAGACAGGAATTTGCTTACTCCAGCTCAAGTATGAAAACTCTGACAACTGATACATAGACAATGGAGGTGTTTTGTTTCACAAATGCAATGCTTAGTCCAATTCTGGTAATCTAAATATTTTAAATTAGGAACATGGCTATCATAGAAAAGACATAGCTTTGTTAATCTACTTCATAGGACAGTGTGGCCAGAACCATGAGAGCCCTCTATCCAGCTTATATAGCAAACACACATTTGGTTTACTCCACTTATTTGAAGGACAGTTTTGAGGCCTCAGATTTTTCACGTTTATCGTTTCTAACTGGCTCACATAATGGTTATCTCTGCTTCAATGCACCTAAGTTTTGTTTCATTTTGGTTTTTTTTATTCTATTTGGGACAAATAGCTTTATTGAGGGGTGCCTGACTGGTTCAGTCGGTAGAGCATCCTATTCTTGATCTCAGAGTTATGAGCTCAAGCTCCATATGTTGAGTGTAGAGATTACTTAAAAACAAAATCTTTAAAAAATTAGTTTTAGTGAGGGAAACATTGCAGGCTTACTCAATTGAAAAAAATTAAGACAAAATGGAAGAAAGTTTTTATTGGATTTCTGAGTAGCTTATGAAGCTTATATGATGGAAGCTTATGAATGATGTTTCATTTCTCCATGATTGCTGACTATTCCACCTTCAAACATTTTTTTTGTGCTTTCTCACTTTACAGGAATCCTTACAATACACACTGCCATCTGAGATAATATGAGCCTATCCCTCCCTCCTCCACCTCTCTCTCTCCTTCTTTTGCCATCTGATTGAGCTAAATACAATGATATGATGCTCCCTTCATACTTAAGTGGCCAACTTCCAAACTCATGAATCTGGAAATTCAATGTATTTATAAATCTGGGTCATGTAATTTGGGGGTACAGGGCACACTCTATGCTTGTTTAGATATCTCAATGACATTGAACATTCTGCATCTTTCTGAGATTTCTTAGAATCATTTATATATTTAGACTTCATTTATTCCACATTTATTTCTTAGAATCACAGAAACTTAAGATTAAATAACTTAAGCCAGGACTCTCTTATCACATCACTAATATGGTTCTCCAGCTTCTGCTTGGGTACCTCTAGTTGTAGGGAAATCTTTCTTTTAAGAGACAATGTAGTGAGAATATTTTTTCCTTTACTTGCTCTTGGCACTCTGAAAGCAAAAGAAATCCACTCCCTCTTTGGCATAGAGAGCCTCAAATGTTTAAAAAGTATTATTAGATTATCTGAAGTATTTGATCCAAAGCAAAGGTCTCCAGTGATTTTCACTACTTTTATTTGGCAATATGTATACACTGATTTATATTTATGGCATTTTTTTTTCTATTTAGAAGGTCTTTTGTCTGTTATTATTAAATGTAGTGTTTGATTTTACCTCTTATTTAATGGGAGAAAGAAAGCTAATACTTACTGAGTTCCAATGATGGGTCAAGCACTATGCTCAAGAGATTTATATACGCCATTTCACTAACTTTTTTTTTTTTTAATTTTTTTTTTCAACGTTTATTTATTTTTGGGACAGAGAGAGACAGAGCATGAATGGGGGAGGGGCAGAGAGAGAGGGAGACACAGAATCGGAAACAGGCTCCAGGCTCTGAGCCATCAGCCCAGAGCCTGACGCGGGGCTCGAACTCCCGGACCGCGGACCGCGAGATGGTGACCTGGCTGAAGTCGGACGCTTAACCGACTGCGCCACCCAGGCGCCCCTCACTAACTTTTTTTTAAGATGGGGGAAACAGGGTGGTGTACTGAGTTATAGATTACATTCATTAAAATGCATAAAGCTTAACTGCTTGGCTTGATAGTTTTTTTTTTTTTTTTTTTTTTTTTTTTTTTTTTTTCATTTTTTCTATTTATTTATTTATTTATTTATTTATTTATTTATTTAATTTATTTTAATATAAGAAATTTATTTTCAAATTGGTTCCATACAACACCCAGTGCTCATCCCAAAAGATGCCCTCTTCAGTACCCATCACCTACCCTCTCCGCCCTCCCACCCCCCATCAACCCTCAGTTTGTTCTCAGTTTTTAACAGTCTCTTATGCTTTGGCTCTCTCCCACTCTAACCTCTTTTTTTTTTTTCCTTCCCTTCCCCCATGGGTTTCTGTTAAGTTTCTCAGGATCCACATAAGAGTGAAACCATATGGTATCTGTCTTTCTCTGTATGGCTTATTTCACTTAGCATCACACTCTCCAGTTCCATCCACGTTGCTACAAAAGGCCATATTTCATTCTTTCTCATTGCCACGTAGTACTCCATTGTGCATATAAGCCAGTTTCTTTTTTTTTTTTTTTTTTTTTTTTATTTTTTTTTTATTTTTTTATTTTTTTATTTTTTATAATATATGAAATTTATTGTCCAAATTGGTTTCCATAGAACACCCAGTGCTCATCCCAAAAGGTGCCCTCCTCAATACCCATCACCCACCCTCTCCTCCCTCCCACCCCCCATCAACCCTCAGTTTGTTCTCAGTTTTTAATAGTCTCTTATGCTTTGGCTCTCTCCCACTCTAACCTCTTTTTTTTTTTTTTTTTCCTTTTTTCCTCCCCCTCCCCCATGGGTTCCTGTTACGTTTCTCAGGATCCACATAAGAGTGAAACCATATGGTATCTGTCTTTCTCTGTATGGCTTATTTCACTTAGCATCACACTCTCCAGTTCCATCCACGTTGCTACAAAAGGCCATATTTCATTTTTTCTCATTGCCACGTAGTATTCCATTGTGTATATAAACCACAATTTCTTTATCCATTCATCAGTTGATGGACATTTAGGCTCTTTCCATAATTTGGCTATTGTTGAGAGTGCTGCTATGAACATTGGGGTACAAGTGCCCCTATGCATCAGTACTCCTGTATCCCTTGGATAAATTCCTAGCAGTGCTATTGCTGGGTCATAGGGTAGGTCTATTTTTAATTTTCTGAGGAACCTCCACACTGTTTTCCAGAGCGGCTGCACCAATTTGCATTCCCACCAACAGTGCAAGAGGGTTCCCGTTTCTCCACATCCTCGCCAGCATCTATAGTCTCCTGATTTGTTCATTTTGGCCCCTCTGACTGGCGTGAGGTGATACCTGAGTGTGGTTTTGATTTGTATTTCCCTGATAAGGAGCGACGCTGAACATCTTTTCATGTGCCTGTTGGCCATCCGGATGTCTTCTTTAGAGAAGTGTCTATTCATGTTTTCTGCCCATTTCTTCACTGGGTTATTTGTTTTTCGGGTGTGGAGTTTGGTGAGCTCTTTATAGATTCTGGATACTAGCCCTTTGTCCGATATGTCATTTGCAAATATCTTTTCCCATTCCGTTGGTTGCCTTTTAGTTTTGTTGGTTGTTTCCTTTGCTGTGCAGAAGCTTTTTATCTTCATAAGGTCCCAGTAATTCACTTTTGCTTTTAATTCCCTTGCCTTTGGGGATGTGTCGAGTAAGAGATTGCTACGGCTGAGGTCAGAGAGGTCTTTTCCTGCTTTCTCCTCTAAGGTTTTGATGGTTTCCTGTCTCACATTCAGGTCCTTTATCCATTTTGAGTTTATTTTTGTGAATGGTGTGAGAAAGTGGTCTAGTTTCAACCTTCTGCATGTTGCTGTCCAGTTCTCCCAGCACCATTTGTTAAAGAGGCTGTCTTTTTTCCATTGGATGTTTTTTCCTGCTTTGTCAAAGATGAGTTGACCATACGTTTGTGGGTCTAGTTCTGGGGTTTCTATTCTATTCCATTGGTCTATGTGTCTGTTTTTGTGCCAATACCATGCTGTCTTGATGATGACAGCTTTGTAGTAGAGGCTAAAGTCTGGGATTGTGATGCCTCCTGCTTTGGTCTTCTTCTTCAAAATTCCTTTGGCTATTCGGGGCCTTTTGTGGTTCCATATGAATTTTAGGATTGCTTGTTCTAGTTTCGAGAAGAATGCTGGTGCAATTTTGATTGGGATTGCATTGAATGTGTAGATAGCTTTGGGTAGTATTGACATTTTGACAATATTTATTTTTCCAATCCATGAGCAGGGAATGTCTTTCCATTTCTTTAAATCTTCTTCAATTTCCTTCGTAATCTTTCTATAGTTTTCAGCATACAGATCCTTTACATCTTTGGTTAGATTTATTCCTAGGTATTTTATGCTTCTTGGTGCAATTGTGAATGGGATCAGTTTCTTTATTTGTCTTTCTGTTGCTTCATTGTTAGTGTATAAGAATGCAACTGATTTCTGTACATTGATTTTGTATCCTGCGACTTTGCTGAATTCATGTATCAATTCTAGCAGACTTTTGGTGGAGTCTATCGGATTTTCCATGTATAATATCATGTCATCTGCAAAGAGCGAAAGCTTGACTTCATCTTTGCCAATTTTGATGCCTTTGATTTCCTTTTGTTGTCTGATTGCTGATGCTAGAACTTCCAGCACTATGTTAAACAACAGCGGTGAGAGTGGGCATCCCTGCCGTGTTCCTGATCTCAGGGAAAAAGCTCTCAGTTTTTCCCCGTTGAGGATGATGTTAGCTGTGGGCTTTTCATAAATGGCTTTTATGATCTTTAAGTATGTTCCTTCTATCCCGACTTTCTCAAGGGTTTTTATTAAGAAAGGGTGCTGGATTTTGTCAAAGGCCTTTTCTGCATCGATTGACAGGATCATATGGTTCTTCTCTTTTTTTTTGTTAATGTGATGTATCACGTTGATTGATTTGCGAATGTTGAACCAGCCCTGCATCCCAGGAATGAATCCCACTTGATCATGGTGAATAATTCTTTTTATATGCCGTTGAATTCGATTTGCCAGTATCTTATTGAGAATTTTTGCATCCGTATTCATCAGGGATATTGGCCGGTAGTTCTCTTTTTTTACTGGGTCTCTATCTGGTTTAGGAATCAAAGTAATACTGGCTTCATAGAATGAGTCTGGAAGTTTTCCTTCCCTTTCTATTTCTTGGAATAGCTTGAGAAGGATAGGTATTATCTCTGCTTTAAACGTCTGGTAGAACTCCCCTGGGAAGCCATCTGGTCCTGGACTCTTATTTGTTGGGAGATTTTTAATAACCGATTCAATTTCTTCACTGGTTATGGGTCTGTTCAAGCTTTCTATTTCCTCCTGATTGAGTTTTGGAAGAGTGTGGGTGTTCAGGAATTTGTCCATTTCTTCCAGGTTGTCCAATTTGTTGGCATATAATTTTTCATAGTATTCCCTGATAATTGTTTGTATCTCTGAGGGATTGGTTGTAATAATTCCATTTTCATTCATGATTTTATCTATTTGGGTCATCTCCCTTTTCTTTTTGAGAAGCCTGGCTAGAGGTTTGTCAATTTTGTTTATTTTTTCAAAAAACCAACTCTTGGTTTCGTTGATCTGCTCTACAGTTTTTTTAGACTCTATATTGTTTATTTCTGCTCTGATCTTTATTATTTCTCTTCTTCTGCTGGGTTTAGGCTGCCTTTGCTGTTCTGCTTCCATTTCCTTTAGGTGTGCTGTTAGATTTTGTATTTGGGATTTTTCTTGTTTCTTGAGATAGGCCTGGATTGCAATGTATTTTCCTCTCAGGACTGCCTTCGCTGCATCCCAAAGCGTTTGGATTGTTGTATTTTCATTTTCGTTTGTTTCCATATATTTTTTTATTTCTTCTCTAATTGCCTGGTTGACCCACTCATTCGTTAGTAGGGTGTTCTTTAACCTCCATGCTTTTGGAGGTTTTCCAGACTTTTTTCTGTGGTTGATTTCAAGCTTCATAGCATTGTGGTCTGAAAGTATGCATGGTATAATTTCAATTCTGGTAAACTTATGGAGGGCTGTTTTGTGACCCAGTATATGATCTATCTTGGAGAATGTTCCATGTGCACTGGAGAAGAAAGTATATTCTGTTGCTTTGGGATGCAGAGTTCTAAATATATCTGTCAAGTCCATCTGATCCAATGTCTCATTCAGGGCCCTTGTTTCTTTATTGACCGTGTGTCTAGATGATCTATCCATTTCTGTAAGTGGGGTGTTAAAGTCCCCTGCAATTACCACATTCTTATCAATAAGGTTGCTTATGTTTATGAGTAGTTGTTTTATATATTTGGGGGCTCCGGTATTCGGCGCATAGACATTTATAATTGTTAGCTCTTCCTGATGGATAGACCCTGTAACTATTATATAATGTCCTTCTTCATCTCTTGTTACAGCCTTTAATTTAAAGTCTAGTTTGTCTGATATAAGTATGGCTACTCCAGCTTTCTTTTGGCTTCCAGTAGCATGATAAATAGTTCTCCATCCCCTCACTCTCAATCTAAAGGTGTCCTCAGGTCTAAAATGAGTCTCTTGTAGACAGCAAATAGATGGGTCTTGTTTTTTTATCCATTCTGATACCCTATGTCTTTTGGTTGGCGCATTTAATCCATTTACATTCAGTGTTATTATAGAAAGATATGGGTTTAGAGTCATTGTGATGTCTGTATGTTTTAAGCTTGTAGTGATGTCTCTGGTATTTTGTCTCACAGGGTCCCCCTTAGGATCTCTTGTAGGGCTGGTTTAGTGGTGACAAATTCCTTCAGTTTTTGTTTGTTTGGGAAGACCTTTATCTCTCCTTCTATTCTAAATGACAGACTTGCTGGATAAAGGATTCTCGGCTGCATATGTTTTCTGTCTAGCACACTGAAAATCTCGTGCCAATTCTTTCTGGCCTGCCAAGTTTCAAAAGAGAGATCAGTCACGAGTCTTATAGGTCTCCCTTTATATGTGAGGGCACGTTTACCCCTTGCTGCTTTCAGAATTTTCTCTTTATCCTTGTATTTTGCCAGTTTCACTATGATATGTCGTGCAGAAGATCGATTCAGGTTCCGTCTGAAGGGAGTTCTCTGTGCCTCTTGGATTTCAATGGCTTTTTCCTTCCCCAGTTCAGGGAAGTTCTCAGCTATTATTTCTTCAAGTACCCCTTCAGCACCTTTCCCTCTCTCTTCCTCCTCTGGGATACCAATTATGCGTATATTATTTCTTTTTAGTGTATCACTTAGTTCTCTAATTTTCCCCTCATACTCCTGGATTTTTTTATCTCTCTTTCTCTCAGCTTCCTCTTTTTCCATAACTTTATCTTCTAGTTCACCTATTCTCTCCTCTGCCTCTTCAATCCGAGCTGTGGTGGTCTCCATTTTGTTTTGCATTTCATTTAAAGCGTTTTTCAGCTCCTCATGACTGTTCCTTAGTCCCTTGATCTCTGTAGCAAGGGATTCTCTGCTGTCCTGTATACTGTTTTCAAGCCCGGCGATTAATTTTATGACTATTATTCTAAATTCACTTTCTGTTATATTATTTAAATCCTTTTTGATCAGCGGCTTGATAGTTTTTTATACGCTTGTAATCACTAGCCAGACCCAAATATAGGGCATTTCCAGACAACTTGGAAGTTTCTGCAATGCCCCTTCCCAATCAAACATACCTCCCTCAAAGGTAACCATTACCAGGATCCCCGTCACCATACTATGTTTTTCCTGGTTTTGAACTTGATATGAAAAAAATCACATAACATGGACCTTTAATGTCTGTTTGTGTTGCTATGGTTCTAACACTATATCCCTAATATTCATCCAACATTTCATTTTTATAGTAAGCCTTAAGGTACGAATTGTCCTTATTTTACAAATGAAGATACTCAGACTAATGGAGGAGTCACTGGTCCAAAACTGGCCAGAACTCAATCCTTGAATACCTGGACTTAAAATCTAGAATCGTTTCAATAAACCAGGATGCCTCATGGATTGAGTATTCTTTTATCTGAATATTTCTCCTTTCAAAGTTTGAACTGCCATTCTTCTCTTACCTAATGATGGAATCAGTGACTATATATGTGTCCAGATCTCTCAGTTCTGTACCATAATGTCACAGACTACACTTATCTAGTTTGGTAGTTTCTTCCCCAACACTTCAAATATTTCACTCTTCTCTCCTCGTGCCTGCATGGATTCTGAGGAAAAGTTGGGGAAAATTGTTAGCTTTGTTCCTCTCTAGGTGAGGTATTTCTCTCTAGCTTCTTTCAGGATTTTTTATTTTTGATTTTCTATACTTTGAACATGACTTCAGGCCTTTAGTAATGTGTTGATAGGTTGTGTGTGTTGTGGGAAAGGGAACAGTCCTGTAAGATTATGTATCAGTGTTTTAGTGAGCGCATTCCTTCTGCTCTGTGAGTTCATAACTGTTCCTCCATTTCCCTCTCCACTCTTAGGTGGGACAGGAAGGCTAGACTGGCTGGAGTTGCATATTTCCCTTTTCCTACATCAGTTGGGCTCTGATAATACCACAGCAGGTAAGGCCTTGGCAAACTCTTTTCTCCTGAGGGCAGGCCTTATTAGGAATAGATTATTCTGGTGTATTTCCAAATGATTCCTTTTATTCCCCCTCTACCAGAAGGGATTTTTGATATTTACTGTTCTCTGGATCTAACTCTCAGACTTGTCTACATCGAGTTCATCAATTACAGTTCAGGTTTTCCTACACCAGCATTGGCTCCCTGGGCAGTTTCTCCCTGTGAGTCTCTGTCCGATAAGCTGTGACTCCCTCTATTTGCCTGACTCTCCAACGCTGGGAGCAGTAGCTTGCCCTATGACCTCTCCTCTCTTACAGATCCAAGAAGAGTTGCTGATTTTTCATTCTGTTCAGTTTTTTATGTGTTTCGATGGAGTAGCAATGTTCAAGCTCCTTGCATGGAGAACCAGAAACCAGAAGTCAGTTTTTAGGACTTTTGACAGAGATCACTATGCTTCAGTTCCTTCAAATCTCAACGGGGACCCAGACAGCCAACCATTATGGATGAGCAAATCTCAGTTCAGTTTTAACTTCTGACTCAATTCACCCACTAGGCTTTCCACTGAACACCTGTAAACACTTTATTCAGATATCCTGTTATCAAGTCCTATGCCAATTCCATTACCACCATGGTTACCCACCTATTCGTGGTTGTGGTCAATTGTTTGTAATCTGTAATTCAGGGGGATAGTTTGCCACGAGTTTCATGACAAATTTTGTCCATGTGTTGTTATTACTTTTACATGTGGAGTTGAAGAGATTCAAAATCTATTTCTATTGCCACCATATCTCTAGAATTCTCCAAACAAATACATTTTTGAGAGTAAAAGGGTGATATTAAAATTTATTCTGTAACAAAGGCATAAATAAGAGCTGCTCTAGTCAAACCAAAATGGGCATTTAAAAATAAACAATCCTTAGCTTGGCACACAATGTCCTTAAAGATTTGGTCCCTATTTACTTCATTATATTGCCTCACTCGCTGAGTTGTATACATTCTATTCATTACTCATAATGACCTACGTGTAGTTTCACAAATAAGCCAAGTTTATTTTTTTTCTAATTGTACCAGATTAAGTAGAAGAATAAAGAGAGAGATTTTGGTGTGGACCTCTATCACTGAGAGTTCTGTGACAAGTCATAAGATGTTTACAAAGGCTTCTGGTCACTTTTTCCAAGTTTCAGTGCTAATGTGAGAACTGAATCTTAAGTATTGGCAAAGGGAGAAAGGTTTTACAGTGTTAATTTAGTGTTACTTGCTTTTGGTAGGGCTTAAGACACCAGACCTCAGCCTCTGCAAATTATATGCAATAGTGTGTCTTCTTACACCAAAAGCTGAGCTCCTGTGCTTTAAGTTTCAGCAGTAGAAAGCAGCTTATCACTTATATCCTTAATCAATTAGCATGGGCAAACTAAATTTGTTACTCCTTATATTCAGGTGTTTGAAAGTGGAGGCTTACTTATTAGGAGATTGAATGGAAAAACAGAAAGTAATGGCATCCATCATTCATGTTGCATAATCTCCCACCTTAAATCCAAGATCAAGATACTCCTACACTGTGGGAGATTCCACTTGCATAATGATAGTGACTTCTTGTGGACATCTTGAATATTGCTTAGCCTCTGCTTCTCACAGCTTGTTCAAGGTGATGAGTCCAAGATCCAGAGTTGAGTTGGGGGGCATGAATGTAAGTGAAGGACATACAACCTTCAAACCAAACCTCTTATTATTGCTTAAGTGGTTTACAGAATTTTTGTTGTGTTTCTGTCTTTATAAAGATCCTATTTTGCCACCGGTCCTTCTTATTCAAAGATGGTGCAGAAGTCATAACTCACTTAGAAGTAGTTTATGCATTCCTAAGACCAGTTTACTGTTAAGACAAATATCTAAATCTTACTTAGTGAAGCCGAGTTTATAAGCTCTGAAGCAATATAAGGATGAATTCACTAAAGAGAAAGAGAGTTTATCTACTTTTTCTCACTTAAAGTGAACACTCCAAGTCTCAACATTTTAACTCTACTGATGCTTATTTCTCCTCTTCCCAATGCAAACAGCATTATTTAAGAAATCCATCCACATTATCATGTATATACTTCATGTGATCTGTAAATTCCGTTCCATTGAACTTTGAGATTCTTTAACTCCTTGCCACCTAGTACTTCATTTTTTTTTTAATTTTAATGTTTTTTTTTTTTTAATTTTTTTTTTCAACGTTTATTTATTTTTGGGACAGAGAGAGACAGAGCATGAACGGGGGAGGGGCAGAGAGAGAGGGAGACACAGAATCGGAAACAGGCTCCAGGCTCTGAGCCATCAGCCCAGAGCCCGACGCGGGGCTCGAACTCACGGACCGCGAGATCGTGACCTGGCTGAAGTCGGACGCTTAACCGACTGCGCCACCCAGGCACCCCTAATGTTTATTTTTGAGTGAGACAAAGTGTGAGTGGGGGAGGGGCAGAGAGAGAGGGAAACACAGAATCTCCATGCAGCAGGTTCCAGGCTCTGCGCTGTCAGCACAAAGCCTAATGTGGGGTTTGAACTCACAAACCTCGAGATCATGACCTGAGTCGAAGTCAGATGCTTAACTGACTGAGCCACTCAGGAGCCCCCTTCAAATTTTTTGATAAGTATGTTTTCCTCATCTACCAACGTTTACTAATTTTCCATGTTCTGTATGTCCTTAGCACTTTGTACACACGTCTATAAACTCTTAGTTTAATGTGGTAAAGTGATCTGATCAGATTTTTTCTTTCTCCTATGAGGCTTTTACTTTCTTATGGACACAGGTTATACATATTCATCTTTGTATCTCTAAGCATAACACACTTGCCAGATACATAGGCAAAATTCAATACATATTTTGGAACAGTCAATTTGGTGACAATTGAACATCTATTTTGTTTCTTATAATATACATCTATATAGAAAATGTTTTATATATATTGTATATTTTATTGATTAATATTTAATACATTAATTGATACATTAAATATTATAAATAAATTATTTACAAATAAATATTTAGATTGTATCAATCAGGGTCCACATTAAGGAAAATTGAAATCTTACCAGGCATTTAAACAGAAGGAAATTTAATATATGGAATTGGTTGCATGGATGTTGAAAAAGTCTAGAAGAAATACTGAGTAAAACCAGAGTTAGTAACTGCAGATAGTAGTTATCATCTAAATTGGGGAATGAAAAGGGGAAAAAAGCAGAATTGCTGACATTTATAAGCTCAAAGAAGAAACTTCTGCAGACACAACTCATGCTCAGACCTCTAAGGAGGGGGTACCACTTGGCTGCTCTGTCTACTTTTGAAAGAGCATGCTGGAATTTCCTCTGGGAGTCTTTAAAGAGTCTGAAGGTAAGTACTTCTGCTGAAGCGTGCTAACAAGAGCAAAACAACAGGAATATGTCCCCTCTGCCTTCCTCCTGTTCTTCAATCTACCCCTAGTGCCTCTTGTTGACTGAGCCTATCAGAAGCCATTTGACAAGGAAATCTAGAAAATGTGGTTTGGAGATTCCCAGACCCAGCATCACAAGCAGAATCTAGCAATGTGGGTTTGGATTTAAGACAATAGGAAAATAACTGGTATGTGCAATTGGGATGTAATTTGGATTTTTTGAACAGAGTTTATGTGCAAGTAAAGGATGAAAGAAGAAAAAGAACTCTAATTTTTCAGAGATCTACTAAGCATCAGACACCATATTAAGCTCTTTAAAAATATTACACATTCAACAAATATTTGACACATACTTTTTTCAGTCACTGTAAAAGATCCTTCAAGTGCAGGGGTGAAAAGATTGACATTATCCATTCTCTTATGGAATTTAGAGACTTGAAAGAAAAATGGGCAAATAAATATGTGATTATCATAACTTGTGTACCTATCTAACTTCAGTCATGTAGCAACCATGAAAGAGAGTCAGATAAGAAAAGTGAAGAGAAAGAAGTGATTTCATTTTTTCAGGTTTATAGATACCCAGTACCACAGATAGGATCTGAATCTAGAAAAGCAGGACTCTGAGATTCATGTCTTTTCTCAGGGCACCACTCTTCTTGCTAGGTGAAAGAAGAATAGAATGGCAGCTTGATCTGCTGCTACTGTTGAGTTCTACAAGTTCACACAGGGAAAATGTAATACACCAAGTATTTGATTTGACCTTCATTTTTTAGCTTCATCGAAAAAGGCAAACGAGTATCTTATATCGATATTCATGCCAAGAAAAAATTAAGTTTTATCAGTTTCATTGAAGTTTTTATACTCTACCATCTGTACAGCTGCATTGGATACCTCTTTCTGTATTTGGGGCGAACTTCGGAAAAGACTTTTTTTGCATCCTTTAGTATGATTCTCTGAAAAAGCATGATGCCAGAATTTCAACTACAACAAGAAGCATTGCTAGAGGCTATGAAAATCCTCTTTTGTGCCACGTCCATGAAGTAGAAGGGTTTTATTTTGTTATTTTAAAACCTCACCTATTTCTAAAGGCTGCCTAGCAGTCGTGAAATGTATGAACTAAGTCACGGGGAAGAGAGAAAAGCAGGGTTCACCAGGACTGAAAGAAATCTTGAATGATTTAGACTATTTGCTTTTTAGTAATAAAGAAACTGACACTGGATAAGTTAAGTGACTTATCCCATTATGAGCTTATATGAGGGAACATTCATTCATTAAGTCTTGGGATCATGAATATAAGTCCTCCCCATGATGTCATAGAAGTTAAATACGATCAGTTCTTCACAAGGAAAAAAGAAAAAGAGTAGTTGAATGAACTGGGGCAAATGACCTAACAGTACTTAGAGACTTCAGTAATGAAGATATGGTTTATAAATTCCTTCGGTCCTACAAAGTAATACTCAGAGATCTTACCATTTGAAGGGAATGATTTGAAATAAAGAATTTGGGTTGGAAAGAAGAATTCAAGGTTCATCATTTATAATGGAAAACTCAAATGGGTGGGATTGCAGTATAAGAACATTTTGGCAATGAAGCTTTGGGGAAAGCCATGGAAGTGAAGGCTATTCACACCAGTATCTTGGTGTAGAACTCTGGCATTTGTTAGAACACAAGAGGCTGAGAATTCTGTGGTCAGGTTAGAACCTTTGGATAGGTTCTGTATGTCTTAATGAGAGAACTTCATGAAGAGAAAAAAAGTGTTTTTTTTTTTCTTTTAATCTCTATACACAGCTCATGGGGGTTATATTGACGATGCAGTGCTATGCTGACCAGTAAAATAAAGTTGCTTAATATTTCTTCTTTGTATTTCCCAGATGATTGTGGAGTGGACACAGAATAAAATTCATCAATTACTGATATGCTAATACCTGGCATGAGCAAACAAACACTAAGCTTATGTCATAAATAAATTCTAAAGCTAAAAATGGACCAGAGAAGGAAGAAGAGACCTGCTCTGGGTCCTATAACATTCTGAGCTACAGTGATAGTCCCCACAAGGGGAACCCATATGTTTACAGAGATTCTGAATCAAGCCATATATAAAGAGTTTCTTTGCTGGCTTTTGTTTTTAAGTCAGAGAAAGCCAGGCTTGCAATCCTGGATCCTACGTTAAACTAGAGTGACCTTACCTAATTTCCCTGAGTTACTTTATTTCCCTGGTCTTATTTTTTTCCCCTTTACTATAGAAATATCTGACAAAAGTTCTCATAGATACCCTACAACATTTATTGAGATAGAAGGATAGAAATATGACACTCTAGCATTACTGAAAAGTATTTAAAATCTGACTCAAAAAGTAAATATGCAGGTAGTTTGCCTCCTAATGCTTAACACAATACAGTTTTATTCATTTGTTCATTTATTCAATATTTTGAGGCAACTACTATATATTCTAGAGATTCAATAAAAAAAAATAGATATGTACCTGATTTCATGGAGCTTACAGTCTAGTGTAATTAAACAAAACCATACAAATAACATAATTATAAACTGCAGTGAGCCTTATAAAGAAAAAGTACAGCAAATGTTCAAAGAATCGATCTGAATCTATCTGAGAGATGGAGAGTGGTTAACCAGGTGAAAGGGCGGGATGAGAACTCATGTATGGGGGCCTCAAGGTAGGAAAGAACATGGGCATATATGAGAAACCACATGAGAGATAACAATTGTGATGGAATGCAGAAAGAAAAGAACACAGAGACCAAATATGATCTTGGAAGTGATGAACAAAGTCAATTTAAAGCATGTAGGAGCTAGCCAAGATGTTTTTTTCCCCTTATTCAGACTATTTTGATGTAAGAGTTCAACTTACAACTTTTCAACTTTAGGAGGGTGCCAAAGCAATCTGCATTGAAGAGAAACTGAAATTTTACATTTTGACCTTTTCCTGGGCTAGTGCTATGTTGTATGAGGCTCTCATGATGCTTGCTGGGCAAGGCAGGAAGCTGCCTCTCCCAGGCAGCCACGCAACCATGAGAATCAACAACAGATACACTTACAGTGGTTCTGTAACCATACAACTATTCTGTTTTTCACTTTCAGGACAGTGTTCAATAAATCACATTAGATGTTCAACATTTTACTATAAAGTAGGCTTTGTGGGGCGCCTGGGTGGCTCAGTAGGTTAAGTGTCTGACTTTGGCTCAGATCATGATCTCATGGTTTGTGAGTTCGAGCCCCACATCAGGCTCTGTGTTGACAGCACGGAGTCTGGAGTCGGCTTCCAATTATGTCTCATTCTCTCTCTGCTTGTGCTCTCCCTACTTGTGCTCTCTCTCACTCTCAAAAATAAATAAATGTAAAAATAAAGTAGGCTTCGTGTTAGATGATTTTGCCATACTGTAAGCTAATGTAAGTGTTCTGAGCACATTTAAGGCAGACTAGGGTAAACCATAATGTTTGGTAAGTTAACTGTATTAAATGCATTTTTTTCCACTTAGGATATTTTCAACTTACAATGGGTCTATTGGGGCATAAACCCACTGTAAGTTGAGGAAGATCTGTATTAATTATTGAAGGACTTTCCATAGGAAAGACATTAATGAAATTGGATCTTTAAATGCTAATTATGAGTATTCCTATAAAATCTACTAGAAGGAGATAAAATTGCCAGAAGGAAAATGGTAAGGATCTTGCTGTTCTTTTTTTTTTTTCTTGCTATTCCATAGTAAAGAGATGTGGTAGCTAAAGTGAAGGGGATTAAGAGGTACAAGCTTCCAGCTATAACATAACTGAGTCGTGAGGATGTAGAATACAATATAGGGAATATAGTCAATAATATTGTAATAACTTGGTATGGTGACAGATAGTAGCTAGACTTTTCGTGAACACTTCATAATGTATATTAATGTCAAATCACTCTGCTATACACCTGAAACTAATATAATATTGTATGTCAACTATACTTCCATTAAAAAGGAGAGAGAGACGTGATAGCTTCAACTAGACAGATAATGAAAATAGAAAGAAGTAAATAGAGTCAAGAGTTATGAAGAAGATTTATTTGCTTAAATTTGTTGATGGACTAGATACGGAGGATAGGAGAGGGTGAGTGACACCTAAGGAAGATTAGATTTATAGGGCAAGAAAAAACAAGATGAGATGAACTTGAAAAGTGTAAAGTAACGTCTAAACAATAATTTAGAATACAGTCCTATTTAGTCGGAGAGGGATAATTGGGAAGTTAGAAGAAAGAAAAAAAAAGATTAGTCCTCATAATTGACAGTCAATTGAATGAGAACAATAAGGTGACATTAGCAAATAATGAAAAGGTGTCACTGGCTTACATACAGAATAATAACTCATTATGGAATCATAGGTGTTAGTCCTTTCCATATGCACAGGTAACCACGCCATGTATCTACTGCAATCTCTGTAGGGAGTGTGCAGTCTCTGTTAGGGAGAAACCAGGGGGGAAATTGGCAAAGATGTTTTAAGTTTGGTGTACAAAAATAGCAGAACAGTGATATTCATAAGTGTCCTGAGAAGCTCTCAAATATTAGGAAATCATACAATTTTCCCGTAAAATGCAGGAGAGCAAGGCTTCTCCAGAGTTCATGTATAAAAAGAAAGTATCACTTTGAGACTCAGAGAGCAGTCACATTCCCTCCCTCACTCACTAAGGACACATTTCCTAAGTCTAGGGCCCATGGTTCTAACCAGTGACTCAGTAAAGTGAAAAGTTATACATTATTACATGTCATGTACCTTTGGGGTTATACACAAGTAGTTTTAACTAGTGGATCTTTGAGTTTACACTGAAATTTTCTGGTGTGCTTACTGAAATGTAAAAGTCTAGGTTCAGAGACTCTATGTTTTCATAAGCACCCAAGATTAATGTGGATACAAGTAGATGTCAGCCTATAAAAGAAGTTAATATTAAGCATGTAGTTCTAAGGAAATACTCTATATCTTGATCCAAGACTGCGAATAAAATGATACACCTCCTCCTGAGATAATGGATTGGCAATCACATTACATGTGAGCTGAAAATAAAAATAACATGTTATATAATCAAGGCATTCCTGAAGATTTTGCTGTAAACATAAGACAAAAAGAGGACAGACTGATGGTCCCTTAAGCATCCTTTTATGTCAGGATTTTCACAATAGTAGAGATTATCCTTGCAAGATAGTTCAACTTTTTTAAAAAACTTTTTAAACTGAAAAGTAAAAATGTTTCACAATGTGATATAGGAAACCATCCTTCTTAGCTGAAGAACAAGAAACAATGATGTTTCTACAAATTTGACTGGTAGGATTTCATCAATTACAAAAGTGAACAGCCTGACTTCTCATTATCATGATGTCATGGTGCAGAGACAAATCAGCATACAGTTTTCATCGTATTGACTATGTTTAAAAAGATGTATCAAGTAGGTACTTAAATAAATTCTCTATGTTTTGTGGCTCTTCAAGAGGTACAGTTTCTTTGTTAAAGAATATAGAAGAACCAGCACTGCCTTCTTCATTCCCTGCCTTGATTTTCAATAGCAGATAAAAATCGGCTCTCAAGGTTGGGACTCAGCGGTAAGTGAACAAGTTTTCAGCTATACTGCGAAAAAGTATAATGATGTTTATACAGCATCAATAATTCTGGAGCATATGTTATTAAATTATAGTTACAATTCATGCCAAAATAGCAAAAAGTAAAATTTTGAAAATAAAGTAAAACAAGGCCCGTATCTTTTGATATAATATTGAGAAGACTCACAGCTTGTCATGGGATTTAATTAAAGAAAAAAGAGCGTATCTATTTAAAATAACCTCATTTCACTTACACTTTACTTTTAGGGAATGCTTTTATTCCAAAACTATCTTACCAAGTGCTGTTCTATCCTTCATCTTTTAGAAATGATCCTACGTGGGGATTTCCATTCGTTCCCTTGTCCAAAGACAGCACCAGCTGAAGGTGAAGCATTTCAAAGCTGCTACTTCAGCTTACAATAAGGGTGACCTATAAGTGAAGTCTTCTCTCATGTCTCACCATCAGAACAGGTGGACTCAACACCAGGCCAACAGCCAAAATCAGAAGCCAGATCCCAAGGCAGTGATGCTAACATAAATTACACTACCTAGGAAGAGAGGGAAGGACTGGTTCAAGTCAGCTTGGGAGAGGTGAAAGTTTCAAACTCCCACTGCAAAAATCAAAGGCAGGATTTGAGTTAAGAAAGAGATGTTAGGTATTTTTCACTAATATAGTGACTATCATTTTACTCTATCACCTTTTAGGAATTATGGGGTGTCAGTTGGAAATAGTAGAGCAAACTAAATTTTCTGAGTCCAGTTTAAACGCATCTAGTTAGATACTGGGGCACCTAGATGGCTCAGTCAGTTAAGCATCCAACTCTTGATTTTGACTTGGGTCCTGATCTCACAGTTCATAGAAATGAGTCCTGTGCTGGGCTCTGAGCTGACAGCATGGAGTCTGCTGAGGATTCTCCCTTTCTGTCTCTCCTTTCTCTCTACCTCTCTCTCATTCAAAACAAATAAATAAACATTAAAAAGAAAGAAAGAAAAGACATCTTGTTAGAGACAGTACTCTCCCAGCATTGACAAGAGGCCTGATCATAAGTTCAGTCAGTAATCAGTCATATCTACTCTATACAAATAGAAATTTATGTTGCTTCATTATTTTTCCAGAACTATTTTATTTTAAATGTTTTTTATTTTTATTTTTATTTTTATTTTTATGGAGCCCTGGAGTATAAGTGTTGGGGAGAGGCAGAGAGAGAGACAGAGGATATGAAGCAGGCTCCAGGCTGACAGCAGAGAAACTGATGCAGGGCTCCAACTCACTAAATGTGAGGTTACAACCTGAGCCGAAAGTGGATGCTTAACCCACTGAGCCACCCAGATGCCCCCAAAAACATCTTTTAGAATTAAAGAAGCTATCTGTGGTTAATCTGACATACCATCTTCAGTGAGTTTTTTTTCTTTTTGATTACATTGGACTACAAGGCTGTCCTAGCTGACTTAGTTTATTTAGGGTCAAGATATTTAATGGGAGAGCTGCTCTGAAATTCCTTAAGGTCCTTGAGGAGCTTAATGGAAGGAAGATGGACAGAAAAGGCAGAATTGACCAGTGGCTCCTGTGTGCAGCGAGTCTTATTTTAAAAACCACACCATTTTGTCTGTATCCCGTGCTTTCAGATCCTCATTTTAAAATATAATGTAAAATAGAAAATAAATAATAAAATATAACAAGGTTAAGATGTAGCCTATTCACTGGGAAAATATCAAATTCTAAAAAATAGACAACTATGCTCAAATGTGAAGAGATGCAAAGAATCGAACAAGGCCTTTTATTTAAAATTTTAGAATCCATAAAGCAATAATAACTGTCCCATAACAGAAACTCAATAGTGTCATCAAGGAGTCATTTTAAGTAGGCAACATTACATATAAAGCTACTGTGAACCTTAAGACAATAGATCAAAAACCAGAAGCAGAAGAATCTTCTCCATGCATTTCAGCAGACTATAAAATATCATAGAAAGAGCACTGTCCTTGTGAGTTTGGAGCTGTTTCTTTGCTGGTTAGGTAAGTTCCTCAGAGCTTCAGTTTTGTTTTTTGTTTTTTGGTTGTTTTTTTTTTGTTTGTTTTTTTGTTTTTTTTGTTTTTTGTTTTTTTTGTTGTTTTTTTTTTTATCTCCTAAGGTAGAAATTATGATAAACCCACATACTTTAAGACCAATGAATGCTATGAAGGTGTAAGAGAAAACCAAGGCATATAAAGGTGTTACAAAACTAAAAATGCCAGTAAAATATTAATTGTTACTACTTGCCCAAGGAGACTTTGATGCTTTCTGTGTTCTGCATAACTCTGGCTATTGCTTTCCACAATAATATCAAACTGTCTGGTTCCAATGACATCCTTATTCTTCTAGACATCACCTTTTTATCCTCTGACCACTTCATCCTTAGCCTGTCCACACAAGCAAATGTCATCCTCATTAGCACTCCTTCACAAACTAATTAGACTTAACAAGCAAAAATACACTAGCAGGTGATTATATGGATGGCTTATGTTTCTCTTGGAAAGTGATCTTGGGCGCCTGGGTGGCTCAGTCAGTTAGGTGACTGACTACAGCTCAGGTCATGATCTCACAGTCCGTGAGTTCCAGCCCTGTGTCGGGTTCTGTGCTGATCGCTTAGAGCCTGGAGCCTGCTTCAGATTCTGTGTCTCCCTCTCTCTCTCTCTGTCCCTCCCTTGCTTGTTCTCTGTCTCTCTCTGTCTCTCAAAAATAAATAAACATTCAAAAAAATTTTTAAAAAAAGAAAGAAAAGATAAGTAATCTTATCTCTGGTGGCTTCTTAGATATTCTGAGTGTCTTGGTGGCTGGAATCCATAGTATACACAAGACCTAAATGTGGAGTTGGACCTCTCTCCCACCCCTCTGTCATCTTGTACTGATCACGTTTGCGTAACTCCAAAGTCACAGACTTCTCTTCTCATCCAAACAGGCCATCTCAAAATGAATGCCCAGAATCAAAAGACATATCAGAAGAGAGATACCAGAAAATCCAGTTTCTGTGAGGAAAAAAGCAGTATCAGAAAATCCATTTTAAGTGTCAGTAAAAACTCCACAAATTCTTCTCCATCTACTGTGAGCCAGTCATTGTGACAATGTTTTCACACACAATGCAGGATATAATTTAACTTTTTAACTTATGTGTTTTTGTTTCTAGATCTTGCCCCTTTTAATGTCCATTCCTCCCCAAATTTCTATTCGGTTTCTTAAAAGTAGTTTGGAGAGGAGTTATTTGGATTCAGAATTTCCATACCTACTGAGGAAATAACACTGGATCCTCCTGAGAGAAACAGAAATAAAGGGCATTTGTACGCATGGACTGAATAACTAGTTGAAGCAGGAAACTCCCCATACATTTATCAGTAAAAAAAAAAAAAAAAAAAAAAAAAAAAAAAAGTTATTTGGTTCTAGTAAGAAACAAAGAAAGAAAATTCTATGGATTCTTAATAGAAAAAAAAAAATCTATTCCCAGCTTTTCAGGAGCAAAGTCAATAGGACCGGAGAAATGGGCACCTGCAGTATGGGCCTCCAGAGAACATGGCCAAATACTCTATACTCAAGCTGGGCCAAGAGGAGAGAATGAGAGAGACTTGGACCTGAATGGGGCCATGCACACCAATTCAGTTGGTGAACTCAAGGCCATCTGGGTTAAGTGATGACCTCAGAAAAGACTGGTGGAAACTCTCTGACCAAGACCTAGGAGCTAAAATCTCACCACTGTGTGACTTCCTCAAACTGTGGACATTGCTTCCCAAAGAAAGGGAGAATAAAATTTCAGGTACAAATTGAGTTTTTATCTTTGTATCTGCTGGCCCAATAGAAGCAGCATTCTGAGTCAGAAATTACAAGTTAAAGAAAAGAAAGTATGTTTTCTTCTGCTCCTTGATTTATAAATCCACACATTCACACTACACGTTAATCTCTATAACAGCAACACAAAGTAGAAATTACCTTCGTCCTTATTATAGATGAGGAGATCTGGATAGAGAAATTTAAGTAGCTTCTCAAGATAGCACAGCTAGTTTATTAGTTTATAAAGGTGTTGAGCCTTAGCCCAAAGTCTTTCAGATTCCAAAGCCATTTCATCTGCTATCCAATCTTACCCACATCCTAAGGTTGAATAGACTGAAATTCATTGTTGTCCAATTACACGACTGACTTATCTTAAATGTAATATGAACGTAAAATGTGCCCTTTCCCCTTCACATGAGCACAGAGTAAGTAAAAGGATATTTTTGGTCTCAAGAGTAAACCCTACTAAACAATATATTTCATAAACATTTGTGCTTTTTATAGTTGTGATTATAATTTTGAAACACTAACTAGATTCTTCATAGGCATTTTACAGCTTAATTTCTCCACATGGCTGTGCTTGGTGGTAGTTCAGACAGGACAAATCTCATGAGGGATAAAGATCCATCTGTAGTCATCAAGTAATTTTCTGAAGATTAGAGACTTGGCTGGTCTGAAGAAAACTTTGGCAAGCCCCAGGAGCAGAGGAGGCAGCTGGGAATAGTTCACGGCCACTCCCGGTGGCCCCACATGCATCAGAAGGAGGCTGGCACCAAATGGCCACTGAAAGAGCTGCCAGTAGAGATTGGCACTTGTGCACTGAGACCAAAGGGAGAAACAAGTTGCAAGACAGAATGCCAGCTGGAAAATAGTGCCCTGTGAAAGGATGAATATGAGCTCTTGTGGAGGGTACTAAGTAATAATTTCTGAAATGTGTAAGGAAGGTTCAAGTGTAGACACAGGGGACTGGAAACAGATGCAGGATTGTAATGTAATCAAGCAAAATGGAAGGCAGGAAAGAAGGAAGGAGAAAGAGATTGACAAAAAAAGATGTCAGCTTGATCGACTTAAAGCAAGTCAGTTAGCAAATTACTGAAATGATGCCAGTTTCGTTCATTTTGTATCAATTATATTCAGCCATCAGGAAAGGAAAGATAGGGAAAATTATTATGTGAGGAAGGGAAAGATTCTACACAAACACATATTAAAGAGCAGACCAATCTGATTTTAATCCAAGATCTGACACTTTATAATGTATAACCTTGGGAGCTCTTTTGTAATCATTTTGAAACATCAGTTCTTTCATTCGTAATATGAAGTGGATGACACAGAAATGAATTATTGGAATTATTGTTATTATTTAAAGCTATAATTAAATAACTACTCAATATATACTAGGAATTGCACTAAGCACGTAAAATAAATTCTCTAACATAACTGTTCTAGTAACTGAAGGAAGCACCACAGATGAAGCATTTTTCAAGGTGCCAGATTCATATCAGGCACTCAGTAAATTGTGGCTACTATTAATATTGCCATTGATGTTATTCTTTTTAGCTATTTAATTCCTAACCTCAAAGATATTCTTAATTAGTACCTGTTAACTATCATAATGCCAGATTAGGTTGGAATGAAGGGTTTCAGTTCTTACTCCTAACCTAAATTTCTCATCAATTATCCTGATCAAAAGATATAAAACATGTAGACTGCATACAAACACCTTGAGATGAGCCAGGTTTGGTAACTATTAGGCATCCCTAGCTGGAATTTCCATTTACACATGCAATCATTTCACTGATGTCCAGACAGAATTGTCTTTCTACTATCCATTAGCTGAGTGAAAATGTGCTTTACTCTTTCATTCCTAAACACGTTTTTACTGAAAGGTGTGTGCATTTGTGCAATGAGAAGGTTCTTAATCAAATGTTTGTAATGTTTGTACACTTTCCAACATGTGTAGGAAATAGAGTGCTCTCTCTTTAATTCGAGGAATGCTTAACTCCTTTTCATCATCAATCGCCACCTCCTCAGAAAACCACCCCAAGCCAATTAACCTAAATTAAGTTTTCCCTGTTAATCTCCATTTTAAAGCCTTGGGTATGGCTTTTCAAATGCTTACCAAAATTACTTCTCAAAATTTGTATGCTATTTTATTTGTTCACTTGTATTGTCTTCAGCACTCACTACAATGTAAATTCTATGAAGGCATAAACCATATTCAGATTCTTTAGGACTCAAAGGTGTTTATTAAGTACATACAAGGTGCCAGGCATTATTTCTAGGCACTGGGATACAGCAGTGAATGGACATGCTAGCAGAGCAAAACAGAAACAAAAAAAAAAAAAAAGGTAGGTGGGAATATTATAAAGAGTACAGCAACAGGAGAGAAAAAAGACTGTTCCCGTGCTGGAGCAATGAGAGGTTATGGGGATGGATGGACTCTATTTTACCAAAGGTAATCAAAGAAGTCTTCCTGAAAAGTAGACCTATGATATTACATAGAGGAAGAGCATTCCAAGTAGAGAGAACAGCAGGTGCAAAAACCATGAGACTGGGATTTGCTTGGTGTGTTCATGGAGCAGAAATCAGACATTGCAGCCAGAGCAGAAGAGAAGGAAGAGATGAGACTGGAAAAATTATGGAGCATTATGAATGCTCTGTTGGTACGGTAAGGCCCTTAATTTTGTCCTGGGTGAGGTGGAAACAAAAGTGGGGAGTTGTGAGCAATGCATGCCAATATCTGAATTATGTTTTGAAAGGACAACTTTTGTCTTTGTATAAAGAATGACCTGGAAGGGATTACTCAAGGGAGAAGGTAAAGGATTATTGCAGTAGTTTAAGTGAAAAATCATGATGGTATACAATGACTAAGATAGAATAAATCATGATAAAATACAGTGACTGCTGCAAAGGTGATCGACATATACAGGTCAGATTCTGTATAAATTTTGAAAGCAAAGATGATTGGATTTTCTGAGACACTCGGGGGGGGAGGGGGGCGCGTGATGACAGAATCAAAGAAACCGAGAAACACTCCGATTTTTGGGGCATGAATTTTCTCAAGAGTAGAGTTGCAATGATGAAAATAGAAAATACTTGGAGAGAAGGGAGGTGGGAAGGTAGAAATTAAGAGTTCAGTTTGAAACAATCTGATTTAAAAAATGAATGGAGGGGCGCCTGGGTGGCTCAGTCGGTTGGGCGGCTGACTTGGCTCAGGTCACCATCTCGCGGTCTGTGAGTTCGAGACCCGCGACGGGCTCTGTGCTGACCGCTCAGAGCCTGGAGCCTGTTTCAGATTCTGTGTCTCCCTCTCTCTCTGACCCTCCCCCGTTCATGCTCTGTCTCTCTCTGTCTCAAAGATAAATAAACGTTAAAAAAATTTAAAAAAATAATAAAAAAATAAAATAAAAAATGAATGGAGGATCTGAACAGACATTTTTCCAAAAGACATACAAGTAACCAACAGTCATGAAAAGAAGATCAATATCACTCATCATCAGGGAAATGCAAATCAAAACCACAATGAGATACCACCTTACAACTCTTAGAATGTCTATTATCAAAAAGACAGAAAATAACAAGTGTTGACCAGAATGTGGAGAAAAAGGATACACTGTGCACTATTGGTGGGAATGTAAACTGATATAGCTATTATGGAAAAAAGTAGGACAGTTTTTCAAAAACTTAAAAATAGAACTACTATATGATCCATAAATTCTCCTTCTATCCAAAGAAAATGAAAACACTAATTTGAAAAGGTATATGGACCCATGTGTTCTGCAGTATTATTTATAATATAGTCAAAACATGAAAACAACTTAAGTGTCCATCAACAGATGAGTAGATGGATAAAGATGTGGTATGTACACAAAACACACGTACACACACACACACACAATGGAATACTACTCAGCCAAAAAAAAAAAAAAAAAAAAAGAATAAATTCTCACCATTTGCAAAAACCTGGATGGACCCTGAAGGTATTTAGGCTATGTAAAATAAGTTAGACAAAAAAAGGAA
Source organism: Leopardus geoffroyi (assembly GCF_018350155.1). Lineage (NCBI taxonomy): Eukaryota > Metazoa > Chordata > Mammalia > Carnivora > Felidae > Leopardus > Leopardus geoffroyi. The sequence continues at coordinate 49,655,534 of NC_059342.1, forward strand.
AAAACACATAGGATTTTGCTTAGATGTAAAATCTAAAACACAAAAGAAATGAACACATAAAACAAAATTCATAAAGAGAAAAGACTACTGGTTCCCACAGGAAAAGGGGGTAGAGAGGTGAGCAAAACAGGTGAAGGGGATGAAGAGGTACAAGCTGCCAGTATAAAAGAAATAAAGCATGGGGATTTAATATACAACATGGCGACTATCATCAACAATATCATACTGCAAATTTAAGTTTCTAAAAGAGTAGATCCTGAAAGTTCTTATTACAGAAAAAAATTGTTTTAACTCTGTTATGGTAATGGATAGAAACTAGACTTATGTGGTGATCATTTCACACGTACAGAAGTATTGAATCAATCTGTGTCTACCTGAAACTAATATGTTGTATGTCAATTGTACTGTAATAGAATATATTCTTTGGTGTTTTATTCATAAAAACCCAAAAGATAAAAATCCAAATATTCACCAACCAGTAAATAAACAAGCTGTGGAATGGTCTTACAAAAGAACAACACTCAATGGAAGAAGAACAAGCTACTGGTATGGGGAACATGGTTGTATTTCAAAACTATGTGGAGTGAAAGAAGGTAGACACACGCGAAAAAACTATGCTATGATTCCCATTATCCGACATTACAGAAATCAAAACAGCGGTTGCCTCAGAGATGGCCTGGAGAGAATTAGGCTGGAACAAGGCAGGGAGGGAATTTTCTGAGGTGACAGAAGTGCTGTCTTCATTGGGTGGTGGTGATGTGCATGTATACATTCATCAAAATTAAGTGAACTGCACACTTAAAAGCTAGCCTATCACTGGATGTAAATTATGCCTCAATTAAAAAGATAATAGAAAAATAAACAAAGAATTCATTTTGAGATGGAAGATGCTTCAGCTGTGGAAACACCCAGTAAATGATTGGTCATACAATTGTGGAGTTGAGGAAATAGTTTTGAGACTGGGGATAAGTATTTAGAAGCTATTAGAATACAGATGACATTTCAAATCACTGGAGGGGATGTATTCACTTATGAGGAAAACTGAGTCAAGCTCTGAAAACTGACTTTCAGGGCACTTGAGCATTTAGTGCTCAGCAAGGTGAAAAGGAAACATCAGAGGGTACTCAGAGGGGTTCACTATTGTGGAAAAACAACGAGGACAGTGGGGTGTTCTGGAAATTAAGGGTCTACTACTTCTTCTGGGTTAAGAGGGGAATGCATAATGGAGCGCTGGGTGTGGGAGCATGGCAATGCCCAGTAACACTGATGTGAGCAATTTTGTAGAATAACAGGGATGAATGCTTGAACAGACCAGTGTCAACAAGCTTGGAAGGAAAGGAAGTGGGGTAGACACAACTCTTTTAAGGGATTTTGCCATAAATGTGATCAGAGAAATGGGCTGTAGTTGGAGAGTGATGTGATGTCTTGAGGATGTATTGTGTAAGTGGGATCCCACCTTAATAAAAGGGATAAGCATGTTGATAGAAAGCAAAGAAAATTGATAGGGAGCAACTGCAAAAAAGTCAAGTTCTTGAGCAGAAGATCAAGGATGAAACACACTTTCCAAAAGAAGGAATGAAGGTGCCTGTATGGTTCAGTCAGCTGAGCATCCAACTTTGACTCAGGTCATGATCTCATGGTTCATGGGTTCGAGGCCCAGATCAGGCTCTGTGCTGATGGCTCAGAACCTGGAACCTGCTTCAGATTCTGTGTCTCCTTCTCTCTCTGCCCTCTCCCACTCACACTGTGTCTCTGTCTCTCTCAAAAATAAACAAGCAATAAAAAATTAAAAAAAAAAAAAAAGGAATAGGCCTAGGTTGCCTGGGTGGCTTAGTCAGCTAAGCATCTGACTCGATTTTTGGCTCATTTCATGATCTCACAGTCATGGGATTGAACCGGGTTGGGCTCTTCACTGGGCATGGAGTCTACTTGGGATTCATTCATTCATTCATTCATTCATTCTCTCTCTCTCTCTCTCAAAAAAAGAAAGAAAGAAAGAAAGGAAGGAAGGAAGGAAGGAAGGAAGGAAGGAAGGAAGGAAGGAAGGAAGGAAGGAAAAGAAAAGAAACACTGTGTTGGGAGAAAAGTGTTGGGGTACAGATGCCTGCATGCATGCTGGTAGATTTGTTGTGAAAGGATTCTCAGCATCTATCACAGTGCCTGGAATGTAGTAGGTGTTCAAAAAATCTATTGAATGGATGGATGTACATTATCCAGTCTGCTTCCAGAGAATTTTCCAAGAATAATGCTCTTTGTTGTAACCCTCCTTGCATTTTAGCTTAAACCTGCCCAATAAAATGGAAGACAGTGAGAGGAAAAGAGAGAAGCTTTTTAAATAAGTTTTCAAGATTTACTCCATAACCTCCACCCCTTTTCCTCTCCTTCTAAAACAAAGATGTGGATAGAAATGTATGAGATGTTGTAGTTTTATTAGAGAAGTAATTGGTATCTGTGACTCCTCTTACCCTCTCATAATATCTGTTGGATATAACTCTTGGCTTTCTCATTTTGGCTACATTCCCAGAACTGTATGTAAAGCGTTTTCCTGAAATATTGAAAAGGAACCTCCATTTTAAGTTCATCATCTCTTTGCCTGAAAAGTGGCTTATTCTTTTCCTGTTGAGATTGAATTTTGTGTGGGCTTTCCTCTTCCTTTACTATTAACATTAAAACTTGAAAACTGCAAGTTGCATGCAAGCCAACCACGTTGTGGTCAACAAGAGTTATGCTCATTAATAAGGCAAAGAAATAAAGATTAGTGGAATGTATTCTTACTGTGAATTAATGAAAGAGAAGGGATTCAACGTTTACTAAAATTCTACTAGGTGCTAGGCTCTGTACATATATGTGGTCATCACACACACACACACACACACACACACACACACACACACACACCTGGAAAGTAGATATTATCCACTTATTACAAAGAATGAGATATGAGTTTGAGGTTGGAAAAAAAAAACCCACACTACTTTCCACTTTTTAAGTACATTATGTGCGAGACACATTGCGAAGTACGCATCATTTGCTTCAATTTTAGAAAAACCTTAGAAGGTATATATTTTTGTTCCACCTTAGAAGCTGAGAAAATCAGAGCATTAAGAGGTTTAATAATTAGGGGTGTCCTCAGGGCTCAGTTGGCTAAGCATTGGACTTTGGCTCAGGTCATGATCTTGCGGTTCTTGAGTTCGAGCCCCGTGTCAGGCTCTGTGCTGACACCTCAGAGCCTGGAGCCTGCTTTGGTTCTGTGTGTGTGTCTCTCTCTCTGCCCCTCCCCCATTCATTCATTCATTCATTCGTTCGTTCATTCTCTCTCTCCCTCTCTCTCAAAAATAAATAAATATGTTTTTAAAGAAGAGGTTTAATAATTAGCTGAAACTAACACAACTACCAGAGTCTCAACGCTAGATACGAGGGTTGTTGAAGAACTATCCTTCCTGTCACACTATGTGGCTCTTCAAGAAAAGCAGAGCTTCCAGGGAGTTGTGCAATACATGAAGATAAAGTAAAACATAAATACTGAAAAAATTGTTATAAATAGCATCAGTGGTCCTACACTGTCATTGACTATACTTACTCATGATGTCACAATTAATTCCTAGTTGTGTCCTCCAAAAATGAGGAGCAAGTTTCCTTTCATTTCCAAATTTCTTTCAGCTCATCCTGACTTGAACATTAGCAAAAATGTGCCAATGTGGTCTCGATTCTGAAAACTCAAACTAATATGGGAAAGATTTTTAATTTTTTGATCCCTTAATGAGTAGCTAGCTAGATTATAATGGGATGTAAATTAAGAAAACCTTACATGTCATGAGTAAATGTGTGTGTGTGTGTATGTATGTGTGTGTGTATATATATCTATATATATAGATAGATATATACACTTACATATATAATTTTTTCAAGAGTAATTACTCTGCAAGCAACCTGAAGAGGTAGTAATTAAGAACACAGTCTTTAAAATCAGAAGGGAGTTTCTATCCTGCCCTCACCAGTGTCTGGCTATGAGATTTTCAAAGTTACTTAGCCTGAACCTCCTGGTCTTCATCAGTGAGGAAGGGATGATATCATTACCTACCTCATAGCATTACTGACAAGAGCACTGAAATACTCTCGTTAGCACAGCAGCTAAAATAGAAAATGTGCTCAATAAATTGTTTTTGCCCCAAACGCCATTCGGAAACAGAGGTAAGGCACTAATGGTCACTTTAGAACCTGTGACAAGCATGAAGATTGACCTCAAATAGAGTGCTGGTTTTTAAAAGCGTTCTAATGATTAAACCCGATGCAGATAAATCATAGTACTGCTGCATGATTAAACTGCATGTCTTATTTAATTGTATCTCAGGTGCCAGGTACTTGTTGCAATTCTATCTTTGCTGCAAGGAAGGGCTTGTGTTGTGTGAGCACAACAAAGTGGAAAGATAAAATGTTTAAATATAGCCAAGAACTGAGTACATATGAACAGGGTCAGTTCACTCTTTCAAGGCTTCACATATACATTATAAATATATATACAATATAATATATATAATAATTTGACAAGCTAGAGAATTTGAAAGAGAGATGTTTTAAAATTTTAAACCCCACTTGGTTTTCGTTTTCCTAACAAATCCAAGGATTCCCTAGCCAAATCCCTAGTTCCTATGCAATTACCATAACTATTGATTTAGAAGAGGAATTCATGCCAACTCTTAGAAAGAAATGGTATTTTCTCTTTCAAAATATTGTATCATTACTATACACACCTTTTGCTGAGGACAGAACCTTGGGGGGGGGGGAATGCCATTATTCTCTCAGAGCTTGATCACCAATAGCATGATGTCTCCATAAAGACAAATGCTGTACAATTTTTCATATTTTCATTCAAAGTCACCACACACTCCTAAGAATTTGTTACACTGTACTGAGGGCTTTCTTTTTGCCACAGATCTCAATGCTCACATCTCTTTATCAAGGCTTTAGGTGCATTATCTCATGCAATCCGCATAGCTACCTTAAGTTCACCCTAACATAACACCTGTTTTATACACTAGGAGGCTGAAGCTGAGAGAATGTGAGCCGTGGACCACGGGTCGTAGAGTGGTGATGTTTTCCTTAGTCTTTCTTATTCCAGAACTCATGCTGTTGACCACAATGCTAAATACCATAGGGCAGGCACTCCACAAACACCCACTATAGAAACAAGCAGATAAAACTCAGGGACTATGGCTTGTTTTGCTATTCTCCAATTCTAAGATGATATGTAGGCAAGAAATCATATGTTTTAAAAGACCAAGAAGTTCCTTACATAAAAATAGGAGACAAAAACTAATACTTAAAATATTTCTTTATCCCTTGAATAACTCAATGATGCATACATAATACATCTTGGGTACTACAGAGAGCATTCAAATTTATTCCTGGTGACTTGTAAGCTGCCAGTTACTTAGATTTAATGAGTTATAAAGGCCTTGGCCTTGCATTTAAAATTTAAAAGTGAAGGAAGAATTTTTGCCATTTCCTTTGGGTAGGGAGACCAGTTATTCAAGCAATTAGCCTTCATTTTCTGTTGTTAATGCTGTATTGTATACCTGAAGTCTACAGGAAGAGAGGATCTTAAATGTTTAATACACAAAACACACAAAAGCGGTGGTGACTATGTGGGGTTATGTGTGTATTAACTAGCTTGAGAGTAGTAATCCCTTCACAGTGTATATGTATATCAAATCACCATGTTGAATTCTTTAAACACATAAAATTTTATTTGTCAATATACCTCAGTAAAGCTTGAAAACATGAACCTTCACTCTCTGTTCCACTCCAGAAGAGGTGAAAGCAATGGTTTTAAACCTTTCCCAATAATTCTTAATCCTTACATTTCCTCCATATTATGAACAGATGCCAGTGCTTACCAGTAGTATAGAGTAAAAATGTGATCCAGATTAGAAAACAAAAAAACCAACAAACAAAAAACAGGACAGATGTAATCCTTGAGCACAGGGTCAGTTGTGAAGAAGAGGCTACTCTAGTGAGTGTATTCATCCAAACTCCTCTTCAAGTGCAGTGTACTCTGAATTATTTTTTTCATCCTGGGGTCTTAAGTGGGAATTTAATGACTAACTACTAATAATTAACTACTAATACTGTAGCTCCTCCAACTTTGAATTAAATAGAGAAAAAGCAGCATGTTCCTGTTAACACAAGCTGAGCTTGTCTTACCTTAAAATTGGGCTTCATATTCTGTAAGATGTAACAAGCCTATGCTTCATAGGCTTGGTTTTCAAAGGAAAACCAAAGTGAAAATGCTGTTGGTGAGAGTATAAAATGTACACCTCAATCTCAAGGAGGTGCATAAAGGGTTAAAATATTTTTTAAAAAAAATCTAGACCCTCACTTGGTCTAATGACCCTTAAAATCAGACATGGTCAAGGGCCCCTGGGTGGCTCAGTTGGTTAGGCATCCAACTTTGGCTCAGGTCATGACCTCACACTTCGTGGGTTCAAGCCCCACATCAGGCTATGTACTAACAGCTCAGAGTCTGCAATCTGTTTCAGATTCAGACAATCAACCTCTCTCTCTCTCTCTCAAAAATGAATAAACATGTTTCAAAAAAAGACATGGTCAGATATGCCGGCAACCAGTTGCTTGATGGGTTAATACGGGCTCTGAAGTCAGACTGCCTGGCTTCAAATTCAAGCTCAGCATTCACCTACTGTATATCCTTAGCATAACTTAGCCTCAGTTTCCCGCATGAGAGTTCTGGGGGCACTGTATCTGGTACATAGTACGTACTGCAAATGTTAGCAATTATTACTGCTTTTGCCTATTTTTTGGTGATTAAAAGTGTCTAAAACCTTACTAATAAATGAGTAAAACTGCATGAGAAAAGTGAAAACCTGCAGATATCACTAGAAAACTCAAACTATTATGCCATATTCATTTCAAGCCAAGCAAAGTTGTTGTTTGGTGTGGGGGCAGTGTGTTCATGGTTTTGTGTGTCTGTATTCATGTTAGTTTTATTGCCTGCTTTTCTCCTTAGAGCGCTTGAATATGTCTCAGGAGGGGGCAGTTTATAACAACTCTCACTGTTGCATGAGTGACAAGATCACCACCATAGGGTCAGGCCGGAAGGAAAGAGAACGAAGTTGCAGTCCAGGGACAACTGTCTCCAAGTTGTGTTTCCTAAAAAGTTGAGTGTACATCCGTTCCATCTGAGCTGCTCTAGGAGAGCTCAGTGTTTATAGAAGGTTATTCTGAGAAGGTCAGTGTTGATTGCAAAACACCAGAGTCCTGCTCAAGTTACCCCAGAAAACATTAAATGCTTACAGAAAGAACACTTGTAAAAAGCTAAAGAATCCTAGCTCTAGGGTGATAGGACCTGGGTGGGCAGTTCCAGAGCCCAAGCTCTCCTCTCTTTCTTTCTCTCCTCTGTTCTCATCCTCATCCTCCTCTTCCTTTTCTGTCTCCCACTCAGTTCTCACTGATCTATGGTCAAGAGCACTGGGTCACACAGCTCAGGTCCCACTCAACAAAGATGGCTAGTCGGGGACTATCCAAGAATGACTTTGATTAAGACCAGCATCCTAAAGTACTCCCTCCCTTGCCTGGCAGATACACCCTGTAAATACACCCAGACAGCCTCTGCGTAGCAGTAGTATTCATCTATCACACATAGAACAATCACCAGGCCTAATTTTTAAAACATATCTTCCAAACAATCTGAAATCTATAATAATTTAATATTTTAAAACTTTACTTCATCATGTTTGAACTTCTAATCAGAGCTTCTGATCAAATACCTAGTGTTGTGAGGTTAACATGATTCAAGCTCAAAGTAAAGCAAACATTAGCATGTTTAACTTTAGCTCAGGTCATTGTGCCAAAATTTTTTACATCTTTAAAAATACTGGGGAAGTTGTACAAGTACTAAAATCTACCCCAAATACTGTCTTCAGAGACTGAGGTTTGAAAAATGATAAATGAAATTCCAACATTCACTCAACAATGGGATTCTTTTGTAGGAGAAAGGCAAGATAGTAAATGGTTTTATGCCAAGTACAAGCGTTGATGTGGGCCGTCCTGATCTGTGTTTCATCTCAAGATGAAAAGGAGAAAGAAATCACACTTGAGAAAGCTATGAAGCTTTCTGAGATAGAACGTTGTTAGAGTGCCCTGTAATTGATGAAAATGTCGCTTGGATAAGTCTGTTTATACGTGATTGGTGCACCTAGACTAGACAAGAAGGAAAAATAAGCCATCATTTCATAAAAAATGGGTGGACGTTTTCTAATCATTTTCCGAGGTTAAACTCAGGATCTATAGCATCAGAATCTTTAGTTGATTTTTTTTTTCTGAAATATCCCTTGTGGTGACATATGTGAGAACTTCCCAAGGTCTTTTTTTTTCCTCTTGAAATTTTCATCCAGAAGCTGGTGGATTTTCTGTATTTCCTAGCTGAACATAGACTCTAAAACTCTAATTATTAAGAATGTGCAAGTAGAATATTTACTGCCATTCGTTCAACAATTACTAAACATGCCAAACACTGTGATAGGTGCTAAAGATATAATAAAGAATACGACTATCCCAGAATTTCTACTTAAGAACAATTATAGTAAAGGCTTGTGATTCCTGTACCAGAAGAAGAACAGTTCTGTGGTCAGTATTGTCAAAAAAAAATACTTGTCTTTTTTGCCAATCATATGATAAATTATATATCCTGCCCTATTCAAGTTAGTTGTGGCTGGGTGACTTTTTTTATTATTAAATGTCTGTTTTTGAAAGAGTACAATTTGGAGAGGGTCAGAGTGAGGAGCACAGAGGATCTGAAGCAGGCTATGAGCTGACTATAGTGAGCGGGACTATGAGATCATGACCTGAGCAGAAGTTGGACGCTCAACGAACTGAGCCATCCAGGTGCTCCATGGGTGACTTATTTTGACCAAGATATCGGATGGAGGTATTAAGAATCACTTCTGGATAAAATCTTTAGCAACAAGGATACAATTTCCATTTTTTTTTCCTTTCCACAGTAACTGACATCATTCCCAGGGGTGCCCGTTCTGGAAACCTGGGTCCTGAAGTGAAGATAATGAATTCAGAACAGGACCCTCAGCAGACCCATGATAACTATGTAGCACAAGCAAGAAATAAATTTTTAATGGGTTAAACCTCATAGATTTGGGGTTTGTTACTATAGCATAACAAACTATCCAGATTTGTGTGGATGTTGTGTAGGGAACATGGAGGGGGGGCAGGTAATACCTAATCCAAACTTGGGGGCCAGGACATGTTTCCTTCTATATTACATATACATGCAGAAGTTATTTTCATAATTATTTGATCACTTACTCAATTGTAAACTATGAAGACATAGTACTTTGTACAAAGTATTTGCCCATTTAATGCTGTTATAAGTTGGATGGGTCGGAAATCAAACTGTAGGTCTGGAAATTCAATTCCAGTACTCTTCTCAGGTGCCTGTTGATCAGAATACTGGTTCTAGAAAAATCCCGGCTCTGTTACACTACATAACACACAATGAAAAATTTACATGTGCTTCTTTACTTCAATGGGTATCCTATTATCAGCTATATTGGAAAAATAATTATGTGAAAATGTCTATCATAATCTTTGTTTAGAATAGGCAATCAACAAATATTCTTTTTCTCCCAAAGTCACTGTCACATGCCTCATTCACATTCCAGGACTGATAAGCTGTAAACTACATATGGAAACCAAGACATTTATTTGTTTCTACAGCATTGGAACACAGGACTCGGCAAAATTTAAAACAGGATCATTTTTCATAAAATTAACATATATCATATGACTTTCCCCCTTCAGATAAATTACAAATGATACAATATTGGTAACATGAAATAGTTTGTTGCAGGTGTGGCTTCAAAATGCATGCAGATTTTTCCAGTGTGAGATTGCTCTATGTCTCGCCTAAAAATCTCTGAATTTGTTTTCTCTTTTATCAATATGATTGGATCAGCTTCTGCACAGTCGAAAATGCCAACCATAAACCTAGCTCAATTTAATTCTACATACTACTTCAGACAGTTTGAAATTAATGGGAATTTTGCATCAGTAATCTTAACAAGATGGGGTACTTAATGATTCAATGGTATATTTATGTTTCCAAGTATCCCATGTGCCTTTGATACTCTTTGCTAGGTATTGCTTCAATTCCTCCAACTCTTAATAAAGCCAAACTCTGCTTGTCTCCCACAAAATGATTTATAAAGAAATCTTCCATTATCCTTGCTGATAAGAATGCTTCTCACTGCACACCGCAGCATCTTCAAATAGATATCCATCTCCACCAGGAAAAAGAAAGTATTTTTAATGATCGTACTCCTATGATTTACAGTTGTTAGCTAAGAGATTAATTCAAAGAGACTTGATGAAGTCTAACCCCCCCCAAAAAAAATGGGTAAAAAGTATTCGACTAAATCAAAACATTTTGGAGTGAGTTTCACCTTTGACAAACTCAGGCATCCCCCTAGAGAGAAAACAGACTGAAAACACAATCTTTGTAAATTCTTTCTACTGACCTTCCTACTGAGTGATCAAAAACCAAACCAAACAAAACAAAACCAAAAACCTCAAAAATGACTGATCACATCTCTAAATGTGTGTCTAAGAAATGGGGAAGTTCTTGATAAAATCTGTTCAGTGAATCTAACTGAAGCCCACTTAGAAATGTGCCGATCAGTTTGCACGTTAAATATCTAAGGAGAGACTGCATTTCAGTTTTTCTCAGCCCAAATCTGCAGGCTCAGACTATTCACAGATAATTTGGATGAGTACAAGATTACCAGCCATACTGCTCTGATTCATCTGATTTTAATGGAACCCTTGGGGATTGACTCAATGCAGCTGACTGGTTTCTTGCTATATTAAATTGTCCCTAATCTGATTGGCTACATCATAATATTATAGACTATAGACTATTTGTCACAGCATGATTCTACATTTGGTTCTTTGAGTTGAGGCAAGTTAGCTATTTTCTTAATGCTTTGATTTCTAATATCAAAATGTGAGGATACGGCCATCACTAGCAAATGTCCTTAGGGTACGAAAATGGAGATACAGGCTATCACTAATGACACATCATTTCACCATTAAAACAATGATTGCAGGCTGTGAAATTTTTAAGTTCTTAGGTCCTGCTTGAAATATTTTCCAATTCTGCCTCTGGAGTAGGTGAGTGAGTGAGTGAGTGAGTGTGTGTGTGTGTGTGTGTGTGTGTGTGTGTGTACACGTGTGCTCACACACTCACCTGCACACAGGTGAAGGCCTTGCTAACATTTAGCATAGTAGTTTCATTTCCAGGAGACATTATGTGGGCATCAGTGTTTCATTTCACAACTCCCCATGTGTCCCAATGCTAAAGATACAGATTACAGTGTTAGAGCTGGAGTAATTATAGCCTTCCAAATCCTACACTTTCAAACCTCCTCATTTCACAGGGCACCATTAGTTTACTTTTTCAAAGCTGATTTCAGCACTTTGGCAGATGTTTTATGAATGTTGTAAATGGGTACAAAATGGAGAAATATCCTAATATTGAGAGTAGTAAATATCGTTGTCATGAGCCCAAGGCTCTCTATACACATTAGAAGAAAGCACTCTCCAAAGAGAAGAGTTAGGAGTTAAGAGAGAATAAATCACTATTGTAATAATCATAAAAAAGCAATTGCATGCCAGTATTAGATATTCTCTGGGTAACCAGGTGCTAATAATTTTACTATATTAATGAAGACTTAAAGTCATACCGGTCTACTCATTTGGATGGTATTTGCTTTAGCATTAGAGAGGCTGGGTGTCTTCCTTTTAAACTCCAGTTATTAACTTGACCCTGTTATTGAGAGATTGCAATCCTTAATTTAAGGGTAATTTACAATGGCATCTATAACATTAGATACAAATGGGACATTAGCTATGGATGGAGTGGATGACACTCATGCATTTTTATGCTCTATTATGGCCGACAAAGGATCAGGCCTGTGGCACAGAGGGCAGATATTTACACCTTGCCTTCTTTCTGATCCTTCTCACCTCACAAACCCCAGACTATCCAGACAAGGCAAATGCAGAGGTCTGTAATGTTTCACATCACATGCAAAGATCTGAAGCATTATTTTCCCCCACAATCTTAGAGAAATCAGCTCCTACTGAAGCCTATATAATTCTTAGCTCTAGTACATATATCTATTTAAAAAATATATAATCCCTACTTGAGATTCAATACCTTCAAACCAAAGCAAGTAAAATTTCCAAAGAAACCTTTTATGGCCTATTCGTCACTAAGGCAAAGAATAAAGATGTTCCTGCTATCGCTCCATTTATCCTGACCCTCTTCCCACACTAGTCAATACAAGGTAAGATCTACCTTGTGATTCCCAGCCCTTCCTACATACTACAATCATGCTTTTAATTTTTTTTTTTATTTTTGAGAGAGAGAGACAGAGCACAAGCAGGAGAGGAGAAGAGAGAGAGGGAGACACAGAACCTGAAGCAGGCTCCAGGCTCTGAGCTGACAGCACAGAGCCTGATGCTGGGCTCAAACCCGCAAGCCATGAGATCATGACCTGAGTCGAAGTCAGCCGCCCAACCAACTGAGCCACCCAGGCACTCCTAGAGTCAGGCCTTTCAAAAAACAGTGGTGTTGAACCCCATGCTAGACCAACCAAATCAAACTTTCAGTAGGATGTAAGCTTTTTAAATTCCCCCAAGTAATTCTAAAGTTCAGCAAAGGTTGAGAACCTTAACCCACTTATTTGTTGTGGTGTGAGAAGCAGGAAAACAACTCCTGACCAAAACTATTCTTTCCAGTATCTGGCTGTAGTGCCTGATATGGCACCATTAAAATAACTCATGTGTCTCCCACAGGCATATTGTCCAATAAACACAGTAGCCATTAGCCATATGGGCTACTGAGTGCTTGAAATGTGACTAGTCCAACTTGAGATGTGCTCTAAGGGTAAAATGTGCACCAATTTCAAAGACTTAGCAGGACATAAAGAATGTACAAAGTATCACAATAATTATAATGTTGATTACATGCTGAAATCACACTTTGAACATGGAATAAAATATTTTAGAGTTAATTTCACCTACTTTTACTTTGTTGTATCTAATAGGAATTTACATGTGGCTCACTTTATATTTTTTATTGGCAATTTCAATGCTAGGAAAATGATTGTGAGGCGCTTAAAGACACTAGGTTGGGAAATTTATACTGATCTCTTTACAAATTAGCCTATTTGAAACTATTAGTGACATTGCCATATGGCAGCACAAGATGCTTTAAGAAGATGGAAGATCTGACCGATGAATATGTGGCTGCCGAGGAGAAGACTGACAAAGTCATGGAATATTTCTTTAGTTTGGAACAGGGCTGTCCTGGTGAGCCACGGCTGCTAGTGACAGGGATTGAGCAAATTCTGTTTGCTTCACACATGGAAGTCATTCTGCTACTTGTTTTCCTCTCTGTTAATGTTAAGCAATGCTTTGAAAAAGCATCTTCCCTTTCCCAGCCTATCGTAGTGGAAGTCTCTTAATTTTGCAGATTTGAGTTTATGTTTCAGTTATTAAGGCACTGCCCATGGAAATCTCAAGGGAGCCACTTCCCCCTCTCCATTCCATGTTTCTTTCCTTTTTTTTTTTTTTTTCACTTATAAAATAGAGGTAAGAAGACCATTCCGAAGGTTAATTAAATGTTACTGTATGTAGGGGCGCCTGGGTGGCGCAGTCGGTTAAGCGTCCGACTTCAGCCACGTCGCGATCTCGCGGTCCGTGAGTTCGAGCCCCGCGTCGGGCTCTGGGCTGATGGCTCAGAGCCTGGAGCCTGTTTCCGATTCTGTGTCTCCCTCTCTCTCTGCCCCTCCCCCGTTCATGCTCTGTCTCTCTCTGTCCCAAAAAAAATAAATAAACGTTGAAAAAAAAATTAAAAAAAAATGTTACTGTATGTAAAATAAAACCTAACGCAGTGCCAGCCACACAGCAGAGTTCCATCAATGGTCATCACTTTCTCCCCCTTCTGCATATGGAGAACATCTGTTTGTCTTACTTAAGTCCAACTAAAAGTCGGACATTTTGTGAAGTTACAACCACGCACTTGACCCTCATCCGCTCTTGAATTTAATTATTTGCTAACATCTGTGTTGCCCACTAGACTACCGTGCACTTCTTGAGGTCAGGGTTTTTCTAACTCTAACCCCAATGTCTAGCACAGAATATAGAACATAGCAGGTACTCAAGATTTGCTGGATGGTGGGGAGGATGGGGTTTATGATTAAGCCCTTGAAACCTTTGGAGTATGATAGGGATCACTAAGTTGAAGAAAGGAGAGCACCACATCCATTTTTGTGTTCCATTTTGTATAGTTGCTCACCTGGCCTGGGCCAGCCATCTGGCAACAGTCCATAAGGAACTGCACTATCCTTGCAAATTCCCCTAGCATGGTATCATTCTGTAGCCTTACATGACAAATACAATCTCAGAAGCCACTAGCCCCATCATCTTCAAGTCTAAGGACTACCTCCACTCTCAGCTACGTGCATCTAGAAGTCTTTCCCTAGGAAATCCCATCCACTTTCTGCTTCTATTCTCCTCCTCATGCAAATGTTCCCACTGAAGTATTCTCTTCCTACTCTCACTCTTCTATCTCCACTCCCAACCTGAGCCTTGGTAAATGCTATTCTTTAATATATCTAAGTCTAAAGGCAGTTTCAATGGTCTTTTTTCTTTTTTAAATAATTTTTTAAACATTAATTCATTTTTGAGAGACAGAGAGAGATCATGAGTTGGGGGCGGTGGGGGGGACAGAGAGAGAGGGAGACAAAGAATCTGAAGCAGGCTTCAGGCTCTGAGCTGTCAGCACAGAGCCTGATGCAGGGCTTGAAATCACAGACCAGGAGATCATGACCCGAGCTGAAGTCAGACACTTACCGACTGAGCCACCCAGGTGCCCCTTGACGGTCTTTTCTAATTAGACTAATATAAATGGTAAATACAAGTTCGGTTCTCATGCAGAGCATTGTCTGGTGTTTCAAATGGCAGTTATATGCTCTCCTTGATCCATCATTTGTTTGTTTCTGTCAAGCCCTCTAGAACATAAGATCAATAGATGGGAAGGAGCTACGTTCTGTTAACTGTATTCATTGTGATGCCTGGCATAGGGGCTTGCACTTCATAGCCACTAAATATTGCAGAAGGCATAAAGCATTCTAGGTAAACAGCATTATGCCATGCATTACCCAGTTACAGAATTTCATCTCACAACATTATCAGGGGACTCTCATGCACCTGTGTAAGTT
Source organism: Leopardus geoffroyi (assembly GCF_018350155.1). Lineage (NCBI taxonomy): Eukaryota > Metazoa > Chordata > Mammalia > Carnivora > Felidae > Leopardus > Leopardus geoffroyi. Next base: position 49,670,851 of record NC_059342.1, read on the forward strand.
TGAGGGTACGGCTTCTAGCAGCCATAGGTGGGAATGTGAGTTAACTGGCAACAGTTATTTTTCTGTGGTATCAGAGATATTTTACTATTGCTTATAGATTGAGATCCAGGGCTGCTGCCTGTAGTCCAAGCTCTCCAATTCAGCTCTAGTCAGGAGCCAAAGATATATTCAAGCTTAAAACCCTTAATCTATTGATTTAAGGGCTGATCTGTATAATTAATTGATTCTCTAACAGTAGGTTTGAACACCTATTGAGAGCATTCATTCCTACTTTTCCCCAGTTCACCTAATTACTGAGTCTTCGTGGTATGTTACTATGCTTTTCTCAAGTTTCAAATTCTTCAACTATAAATAGTAATGATAATAATATTTACTTCTTAGTGTTGTAAGGATTCCATGAGATAATTGTTTAGGATCATCAATCTCCTATCAATACCAGGAAGTGATTGTGTCACCAGGTAAAGAATAAATGAGATATAGGGGAAAAAAAAGGGCAATTTATAGATAAGTCTCCATCTAACAGAACATCACATAAAACAAAGTGAAAATTGAGTAGTGCCACCGGATGGCAATAGTTTTCAGAGAATCATTTCTGGGTATGCATCCCAGATTCACAGGGTATAAGCTTTAGGACATTAAACAGTCTGCTTAATTTCTCTGAGCCTCCATATCTTCATCCATAAAGAAGAGCTGGTGACAAATGTCCCCAGAAGCTGTGAATATTAAGGGAAAGAGTATGTATGTAAAGCTTTGAAATTTAATAAATGGAAGAACAAAATGTAAAAGGGTTAAATTTGTACAGCATTTGTATGTAGCATGTCCTACGATCGCTGTTGATACGAAAGACTCTCTTTACTTAGCGATTCTCCCTCAAATACAAATGAAAATAGGAAGGCTTAATACCACCAGACTATTTCAAAATCATCCTCTGGCTAAACGACAGCTGTGCCACCTTGTTATCCCTGTTTGGGTCAGGAATGTGTTTACCTGTTGAATCTTTTAGACAGGACATCAATAAACAGGCAAAGCACTTTGAAAAGCTGATTCCACTGTGAGCAGTCCCCAGGGAGAAACCGAGTGGGCAGGATGGATTACCGGGATGTGGCATAGAGGTCAATGTTGGCCAGAACCAGACTTTAAAGAGTCATGTTTCAGTGCTTGACTGTGACAGACTTTATGAAATGTCTTTTCTCAAACACTCACAAATTCTTCCTCCTGTACCCCTTGGGATTCTTTCATGGCTCCAAAATGTCTTTATCTTGTCCCACCCCTTCACATAATCCCAAAGATAGGATTAGCTTTAAATCTCCCTTACTGCTTCAACATCAAACCTTGGACATACTAAGGATCTTGTAAATGTTTGTTTTGAATAAAAGAAATAATTCATTCAAACTGAAATAAATATATAATCGTGACAACACAGGAAAATGTTATAGCATCTCTGGAAAACAATGGAGAATACATAATAAGATATATTAATAGGTATAAAAATAGAGCTTTATTTATGATGATATTCTGTTGTGGGCAGTAATAATTATTTCAAAAGTGTAAATATTTAATAAAACAGAATTTCTCGAGTATATTATGGCATCTTATCACAAAGTGATATTATATCTACCCTAAAAGAAATAATTACAAAGACATTATTGTAATAATTTATAAAACATTTGATAAAGCAGTGGCATAACAACCCCCCAATTATGCCATGCTAATAACCATATAAAACACATGTGTCTGTGTACAACTGCTACAAAACACTACGCACACACGAAAAGCTGTGGATTTAGGATGGTCCTAATCATAGGTATTTTCCTTGACAAAAATCTTTACTATCCCTTTAACAAGTAAAGAGAAGTAAGGGGCTCCTGAGTGGCTCACTAGCTTAAGCGTCCAACTCTTGATTTCAGCAAAGGTCATGAACTCACGTTCATGAATTTAAACCCCACATCGGGCTCTGGGCTGACACCACAGAGCCTGCTTGGGATTTTCTCTCTCCACACCTTCCACTCTCTTTCTTTCTCTCTCTCTCTTTCTCAGAATGAATAAATAAACAATAAATACATAAAGAGAAGTGAGGGAAGAATCTGATGATTTCTCTTGTTACATAAAATACTGAACTCCAGGAACAGGAACGCTAAGTACTATGTGTATGCATGTAATGGGCCATCACAGAGGTCATCATGCTCTGTGATCATGACTCTCTTCATGACTTCCATGCCTTTTTTCATTACCTTTCTTCCTCACTAGAGCACAAGACTGGTGAGGTCCTGTGTGGGCAGGCAGTAGCTTTACCTTATTTAGTGCTTGTTGACTGCATTTTTACTAAGATACACACACTGTAAGTAATATGCAATTTGTTTATTCAATAGAAAGAAGGAAGGTATGCTGCCCGGAGTCATTCCCCTACATTGGCTATGATCTGGAAATCTGCAAATTCATCTTTTTCATTTCAAGAAAGGTAATGCTTTAAACTGTTGTCAGTCTTTTACAGCGGGCATTTTGCTGAGGGTCGACTTTGAAAAGAGAAGGGAAAGTCTTTAAATGGAAAAGGAAGCAGGGAAACACTAAAGGGTCACTAGAAGGAATACCAAAGATGCACTTTGCTTATTTTACAAACTTGTGAAGGTCTAGACCCTTCGACTTGAATTTGTACTATTAGCAACTTTGTTCTAATATAACATATAATAAACAAGCTACCAAAAAACCGGTACTCATCAACAAATTCAGAACCCTCAATTACTCCAATTACTCAATTACACTTTCCCAACCACAATCAAACAATTCCTGAATAATGTCTCTGAAACATTACAAAATTCAGTGTTATCAAGGAAGTATTTGATTGTCCTGATAACATGACATGTACTAAGGCAAGAAAAATCTTCTGTGAGCAGACAAAATCCACACAAGTCTCACTCCTATCTTTATAGTCATGTTCATGAACATATTAAGAAATAGGAATTATTACAAAAATATTTTTTAAATCTTTTTCTCAACCAAAAATGTAGCTTCCCCTCAGAATTTTAAACATGAATTGTATTTACGTGGGATCCCTTTTGGGGATTTCAAGCTTCAGGGAAGTCTCTTCCCAATGTCTATCTACACCACTACACAGAGTTAAAGAGAATGAAAAGCTGATTTAAGAAATGGAAACATAATTTCAGTAGCATCACATCTCTTAAAACCTTTGTGTCTGCAATGAGAAAATAAAACTAATTTCTAGGTGATTTTTCAAGCAGTGAGCTTTGAAAGCTATCTTTCTAATATATAAGTTCTTTGATTTATAGCAGCCACCATTTGATTGAAAATAGTACATATAGTGTAATTTACAAACTAAAGACACAGCTAACTCATTTAAAAAGATTACTTTGAAGACGTTCACTTAGAATCATTTCTAAGTTCAAAGAAAAAATATCCACATGGAACCTGGGTACCTATTTCTCCATCAATAGGATAATTTGTCACAAGCAATTACAGGGCATACATTTAATGTAATATTGCCTTTGGAATTTTCAGACATTTAAACTAGTTCTCCTTGTCAGCTGCAAAGGTGTGAGGTACAGGGACATTTCAGACCTATTAAACGGAAATGACATTTCATCTTGTTAAAGAAAATGAAAGAACAACTGCCTCAATTAGACTTTTGCATGTAAGTGATGAAGGGCCACCAAAGACAAAGGATTTGCAGAAAGGGTGGTGTGTTAAAGTGAAAATCTTCCAAGTTGTCTCTTTAACACCATTACAACTATTTTTCAATTAATTTGCATAGGCCATATCAAACTAGGTCTGAACATTCCAACTGGTTTAAAATAAGAGTACAGACTTAATATTTAAAGGCTTAGGGGCGCCTGGGTGGCTCAATCGGTTAAGCGTCCGACTTCAGCTCAGGTCACGATCTCGCGGTCCGTGAGTTCGAGCCCCGCGTCGGGCTCTGGGCTGATGGCTCAGAGCCTGGAGCCTGTTTCCGATTCTGTGTCTCCCTCTCTCTCTGCCCCTCCCCTGCTCATGCTCTGTCTCTCTCTCTCTGTCTCAAAAATAAATAAAAAACATTAAAATTTTTTTTAAAAATAAAGGCTTAATTGTAAAATAATTTGAAAATAAATTTCTAAATTACTAATTCCCTAATTACTGATTCCCCAATTTTTTAAGTAAAATTTAAAATTTGACAAAAACTAAAGCAATTATTTTCTGTTTTATATATAGTTCTCTATATTTTTTTTTTCAACGTTTATTTATTTTTGGGACAGAGAGAGACAGAGCATGAACGGGGGAGGGGCAGAGAGAGAGGGAGACACAGAATCGGAAACAGGCTCCAGGCTCTGGGCCATCAGCCCAGAGCCTGACGCGGGGCTCGAACTCACGGACCACGAGATCGTGACCTGGCTGAAGTCGGACGCTTAACCGACTGCGCCACCCAGGCGCCCCATTTCTCTATATTTTTAATAGAGTATTAGATATATATAATTTATAAAATTAAAATAGCTGTTATGTATGTATTTTAAACTATAATTTTCTTATTTTATGAATTTAATAATTCGTTCTCAAGTCTAATTTCCAGGCTGGTCTGGCTAGCCCAATGTTTCTCAAAATATAAATACAAAATACTGACAGGAATTGACAGTAAGAAAAACTTGCTTCCATTAATTTCAGACATTCTGGATTAACATTAAGTAGGGCCGTTCTATGACTTTTTAACAGACTAGTATGTATTGCGAATCTGTACTCCCCAGTACCGCATAAAGCATCTCCTAAGAACAGTTAAACATAAGTCACCATGCTTTATAAAGCATCCCTGACTCCGGGTTAGAATTTATAGAAACCCTATCAGTAAATACTGACTCAAGTGCAAATGATGAAGTGACTTTTTTCAGTCTTTAGGGTTGCTGTAAACATCAGATAAAATATTTAAGATTGTATACACACACACATACAAATAGTCTGCAATACGCATGCATATATATTTGTGTGTGCACACGCGTGTGTGTGTGTGTGTGTGTGTAGTTTACTTTCCTAAATGTGGCAAAAGCTGTTAGCTGTTTATCTCCACATCCATTCTACACTTCTTCCCTGGTAATGGATTCCAGTTTTAGTTGGGCACAATGCGACCTGGAATAAAGCCTGCATTTACCAGTGGACTCCTATCCTGTACGTATCACATGGATTGTGCATATGCTATCTCTCTCATGTGATAAAGCTATGGGGAAATCCTAAAAGGTAGGTGGTGTTTGCTCTTTGGCACTTTTGTGTTGTTTCTTCTATGCTGCTACCTTAAGTCTTGGAATATATACACAGGGAAGGCGGCTTACCATTTCCTTACCTTTTCCCACTCTACCATCTCTAGAATGCAACCTTCATCCTCACACTTCAAAATGACTCCTTCTCTGATAATCCCCCCCCCCCTTTGAACAGGGTATAGACTTTCAACAGTCACATATCAATGTGGGAATCTAACTGCATGGACTTCACTGGGTTAGTAAGGTTCTCTCTCCCTAAATTTGGGTATCTATTACATAGAAAGAGGAGATTCCTGATAGCTGACTATTGGGAATGGAAGCCCCCTAGATGACTAATCCCCGAATCATATTCTTGGCCACCACACAGAGCTTCCCTGCTTTCCTATTTCTTGAAACTTGACTACTCAGTAAATTCTTTGGATTTCCATTTCCTGCCTAAGACAGTCAAAATTGGTCTGTCACAACCAAAAAAAAATCCAACCAATTAGCTTTAAGATATGGTGATTTTGAAGGAAAGTGAAACATAACATAATGTACCTAACAATCACTGGTTTAAAAAAAATGCACCTTAAAAAATCAGACCAGGGGTGCCTGGGTGGCTCATTTGGTTAAGTGTCCGACTCCTGGTTTCCACTCAGGTCATGCATGATCTCAGGATTTTGTGAATGAGTTCCAGCCCAAGCCCTGTGTCGAGCTCCACAATGTTAGTACAGAACCTACATGTCATTCTCTCTCTCTCCCTCCTGCACTCTCTTTCTCAAAACAAATAAATGAACTTAAAAATTACAGAAGGAAGGAAGGAAGGAAGGAAGGAAGGAAGGAAGGAAGGAAGGAAGGAAGGAAGGAAAGAAAGAAAGAAAGAAAGAAAGAAAGAAAGAAAGAAAGAAAGAAAGAAAGAAAGAAAGAAAGAAAAAGAAAGAAAAAGAAAAATCAGACCAGGAAATACAGGTTAGGAAGGCATTCGCATTGATGAAGCAATTCACACCTCTTCTAACTCCTATTTTCAATGTTTCTGGTAATCCTGGTACCTATAAACAAACAACTTTTTATTTCAAGTACCTATTAGCACACTGCCCCATTCTCTCTTTCTCCTTAGGAGTATCTCCACCAAGTTACCCCCTCAAAACAATCTATCATTTCAACAAAAAAATATCAATGTCTTCCTCTTGCCCATAAAATCTCTCAGTCCCCTCCCTGCTAGTACTGCTTCCACCTATTTCTGTGTAGGGAATGAAGTATGACCCTTCTACCCTCTGAGTGTTACATGAGACCACTGTAACAAGAGACAGAAGAGAAAAACACAAATTTATATACATGTGTACCCATGTGTACATGGGAGAGACCCAAGAAAAATGGGCAACTCCCCAAGGGAGCTTAGAATTCAGGGCTAAAAACCACCTTTGGAGGAAAAGGAAAGGGGGATGTAGGACTTTTAGGGAAGAATAAATGATGTTTAGAACAAACGAATGAGCCTTTAGAAAAACAGAGGGGAGGTATGACAGTTTGTCAAAAGTCTGGGTGTGATGTTGAGGTCTGGGCTCCTCTCCTAGTACCCTTCTGGTTGATGAAACACCAAGGGAAGGGATCTATAACAAGAGAATTCCTTTTGGAGGATTTAGGCAGATAAGTTCAAAGAATACCTCTCTCATCACATTTGCTATTTCTCAAGTGCCTACAGCTCAAAATAATCAATACACCAAAGCACCATATTTGAAGGTGACATATTCTGCCACCCTTCACCTATTTTAATTATACATTCAAAGAGATCGTAAATCAAATTCTCCGTTACTAGCCTGAAGGTCCTTAATTATCACAATATATTTGCGATTTTCTCTGATGGGGGGAGGTGGGAATGATATAAGACTGTTTAACAATTATTCCCACATCATAAAAATCTGTGTGCAATTTTCTTTGAAAGATTCACTCCATATACTTGCAATAAATGGACTATGTAATGATTGCAAAATCTTTGTGCAAAATTATATGAAGAAGTTCTACCAGTTTGTAGTTAATGTAATTACTGAAAGGAAAGAACAACCTGCTCATTGAACTTGCCCCTCATGAGATAATGGCCTGTGGTTGGACATCACCACTGCCAAACATTTCTACCACAGCAGAGGTTAAAGAAAGGGCCAACATGTCTTCTTGCCTTTGAAACAGCAAAAATCTTTGTATCCACTTTCAAAATGAGGGAGTCATAACTCTTACACTTTGGAAGTAGAGGGCTAAAACCAATTTGACAATATCTGAAATCTGCACAGTAAACTTTTATGCATAGGATAAAAAGAGGAAAAGAATTTGGACTCTAGGTCTTTGGATTTTAAGTGTTTGCCTCATTGCTTATCATTTTCTAAAGAGAAAAAAAAAAGTGAAATGCAACCTGGTTAAGTGAAGAGAGTCACCTTGATTTTGACCTGGACTAATACAGCATCTCACTTTCATTCTGAGCCCACACTAGAAGAAAAATAATTGAGGCAACTGTTCTGGACTCAACATTTGAAGATACCTCAGTGTTAGGATCTTCCCCCCCCCCCCCGCCGAAGTAATAGTCCTTTATAGATTAATTCAGTTCACTACCTATCAAAATCACCAAGATAGTTCTTGCACCAGCTTTTAATCTTAGCCGGTACCCTCAAATTCTTTTTTCCCCACTCACTGTAACATTCATGCCACTTTTACTCTGCTCCTAAAATGATGACTTATCTGCTCCTAAAATAATGATGCTCCCAAAATTCTCCCAGCCCTGAAATAGGTAAGGCTGTCTTTGGGAGCCTGAAATTGCTGAACCCCTTGCTGAACTTGTTGACCCATCTAAGGTCAACCCCAGATGACCTTAGAACTAGTTATGTCCTTGACCAGTCTGTAAATTTGTTTATATCTCCAGCCATTTTCCATGATATTTCCTTCTGACAAGGTGCTTTTATTCCACCTTCTAGTCCTTACAATCAGACCACGCCTTCGGTGGCAATTCCCCCCATTCCTCTTCCCAATCTTCCCAGCTGTATCAGCTTCTTGTTGTTGTTATTATCCCCTTGCAATGACAGTAATTTCCAAACTAGCTTTAATGCACACCCACTCTATTTTGTTTTATTTCTGCTTTCTTTACCAGGTTGCAAGCACATAGGTAAAAAAAAAAAAAATCTAGATCCCACATTTTCAGAGCACTAGGAGACCACTACTTGGTCAACATTCCTTGGTTGGATAATGACAAGAATCTGATTTTGTCATCTTGGTCACCAGTACTGATGCAATGACATGTCACATCTGCCTTCCTAATTCATGGCTAGTACACATACTATCCCTCAATTTGGAATACTCCACATCCTACATTTTGTGGAGCTAAATACTCCTTACCTTTCAGGTCTCCTATTAGGTCTTACTTCTTCCACAAAGTATTTCTTTTTTTTTTTTTTTTTTACATTTATTTATTTTTGAGAGAGCACAAGTCGGGGAGGAACGGAGAGGGAGGGAGGGAGGGAGGGAGGGAGGGAGAGAGAGAGAGAGAGAGAAAGAGAGAAGCTGAAGCAGGCTCCAGGCTCTGAGTGTCAGCACAGAGCCCGACACGGGACTCAAACCCACGGAACGTGAGATCATGACCTGAGCTGAAGGCAGACACTTAACCAGCTGAGCCACCCAGGAGCGCCCAAAAAGCATTTCTTAAGCCCCAAACTCATTTCTTTATTATAGCAGTTTTGACAATTGTAGTTGAATAACTGCTAATCGGTTAATTACTACTATTAAGTTAGTGGCTCTCCGTTGTGGATGATTTGCTCCCCCAGGGGACTTTCGCAATATCTGGAGAAATGTTTGGTTGTCACAACTGGGGTGCTAGAGGGTTGCTACTGGCATCTAATGGGCAGAGGTCAGGGTGGCTGCCAAACATCCTACCATGCATAGGACGGCCCCTCACAACAGGAAAATGTCATTACAGCCAATGTTTAAAAACTCTGCCTAGTTGGGGCGCCTGGGTGGCGCAGTCGGTTAAGCGTCCGACTTCAGCCAGGTCACGATCTCGCGGTCCGTGAGTTCGAGCCCCGCGTCGGGCTCTGGGCTGATGGCTCGGAGCCTGGAGCCTGTTTCCGATTCTGTGTCTCCCTCTCTCTCTGCCCCTCCCCCGTTCATGCTCTGTCTCTCTCTCTGTCCCAAAAATAAATAAACGTTGAAAAAAAAAAAATTAAAAAAAAAAAAAATAAAAATAAATAAAAATAAAAACTCTGCCTAGCTCAATGGCATGATGTTACTCTGAACATGTGCTTTGACATTCACCCTCAAGCAACTGAGAATATTTTAAGACTCGGCTGTTATAAAATTCCAAGATATTGAAGATGTTATCTACCACAGTGAACACTGTTCCCTTTGGCAAGGGGGGGAAAGTTTTTTCTCCAGAAAAGTCATACTTCTTTATTCAATACTTTTTTTAATTATTGTTTCTCCTCTATGTCTTTGGCTGCTGGAAAGATTAGAGTCAAATTTGTTCCTACCTGTGGCTATAACATATGACTGTATGATATTAATTTCTATTAACTTTATTGCTGGCTTTATTATTTTCCTATTTTTATTTGCCATTATCAAATTTCTTCAATTTTTTCTTCCTTTCCCTTTGTAAGGCATGTACAGATTTATTTTTTAATAGAGCAACATTCTTACACTTAAATAATGCCCCACCAAGCTCGAAGGGGTAGCTTATCACTAAACAACATGCTTTGGATCGATACAGCTGTCACAAGAAGAAATAAGATCATCATTTTACTAATACTAGCAGAATCACAGAATGACGACAAAAGCCAAAATATAAAGTGACCCGGTGGTGATACAGCCAAGTTTTTCATTTTAGGTGACAGAAAAGCTGATTCAAAGAGATAAAATGCCTTGCCTAACTTTACATAGCAGCACTAAAATGGCACCTGAGTAATTTAGACTTCCATTTTTCTGAAAGCTATTTGCAAAATAGGTGATACCAATTTCTGCTCTCATGTTTTTCAGGTGCCATAAAATTGCGGGAAGCACCAGAGACTACCATTTAGGAAGTGAGCATCTTAAGCTTTGATGTGCCTGCGATTTCTGTAGCAAGAACATCATGCAACTCACCATGTCAGAGTTCTGTTGCCTTAAACATGTACCTCCTCAGCATAAAACGACAAGTTCTAATGGTGCTGATTCCTATAACATCCTCCGAGAAACAATTGCTTTAAATTCATAGATTAGTGTCTGTTCCCAAGAGATAAGCAGATGCAAGTACCTCTCCACAATCCTGCTTCAGAAATCACTCTTTTAAAGCAACTCACCTATGTTTACAATGTATCTCTTGAAGTCACACAGGCACAGCTTACTATTTTAAGTAAAATGGAATTCACTAGTCCACTTTTATGAAGACTCTCAACTTCATGGTTAGTTTTTCTTTTCACCAATTTATAGAGGCTTTTTTTTTGCAGTACAACACAAATTTTATTTTCCTCCAGCTTTATCAAGATAGAATTGGCTGTTTCATTGTATAAGTTTAAGGGGTACAATGTAATATATATGTATGTGTTGCCCAATGATTATAACAATAAGGTTAACACACCTCACATAGTTAACATAGTTAACAATCTGTGTGTGTGTGTGTGTGTGTGTGTGTGTTACAAGAAATGTTCAGTGCTACTCTACAGCAATTTTCAAATATACGTTTCAGTATTGTTAACTACGGTGGCCATGCTCTAAGTTACATGCCCAAAATTTACTCATCTTTTTTTTTATGTTTTGTTTTTTGTATTTGACAGAGAGAGAGAGAGACAGAGAGTGAAGTGAATAGGGGAGGGGCAAAGAGACAAAGACAGAATCTGAAGCAGGCTCCAGGCTCCGAGCTGTCAGCACAGAGCCTGACGCAGGTCTCGAACCCACGAACCATGAAATCATGACCTGAGCCAAAGTCGGACGCTTAACTGACTGAGCCACCCAGGTGCCCCTAGAATTTATTCATCTTCTAAGTAGAAGTTTGTATGTTTTGACCACCTTCACCATCTTCCCCAAGCCACCTTGCCCACCTTCCACCTCTGACAACCACCCATCTGCTGTTTCTATAAATTCCGTTTTTCTAGACTCTACATATAAGTGAGATTATACAATATTTGCCTTTCTCTGTCAGACTTATTTCACTTAACAAAATGCTCTCAAGATTCATCCATGTTGTTGCAAATGATGGAATTTCCTTCTTTTTTATGACTGGGAAATTTGGAATATTAAACATGTTAAAAAGGAACATTATATATAGTATATATTATAGAGATAATATTACCTATATTATCTAAATATTATTATATATACAGATTTTCTCTATCCACTCATCTGTTGACAAACAGTTTTGTTGTTCCACCTTTTGGCTACTATAAAGAGTGCTGCAATATACCTGGGGTGCAGAAATCTCTCTGAGATCATGATTTCCTTTCCTTCAGAAAGATACCCAGACATAGAACTGCTGGATCACATGGTGATTAATATTTTACAGAACCTCCAGACTGTTCCCATAGTAGCTGTACCAATTGACACTTGCACCAACAGTTCACAAGCATTCTTATTTCTCCACATCCTCATCAGCACTTATCTTTTGTCTTTTTTATAGTAGTCATTCCAAAAGGTGGGAGTTGATATTCACTATGGTTCTGATTTGCATTTTCTTGATGGTTACTGACGTTATATACCTTTTCATGTATCTGTTGGCCATTTGAGTATCTTCAAAACACTGTATATTCAGGTGCTTTGCCCATTTTTTAATTGCATTTTTTGCTACTGAATTCTGAGTTCCTTATGTATTTAGACATTAATCCTCATCAAATATGTGGTTTGCAAATATGTTCTCATGTTCCATAGGTTGCGTTCCCAGTTTGTTGGTGGTTTCTTCTCTGTGCAGACCTTTTTGTTGGAGCAGTGTTACTTTTTGATTTTTGCTTTTGTTGCTTATGGTTTTGATGTCATATCCAAGAAATCATTGCCGAGACCAATGCCAAGGAGCTTTTTTCCTATGTTTTCTCCCAAGAGCTTTATGGTTTCAGGCCTTATATTTAAGTCTCTAATCCACTCGAAGGTAACTTTTGTGAGTAGTATAATATGGGAGTCCACTTTTCATTCTTTTGCCTGTGAATATTCAGTGTCCCAAAAACCATTTATTGAAGAGCTGGTCTTCCCCTCATTGAGTATTCTTCACTCTCTTCTCAAATATTAGTCGATCGTATATGTAAGAGTTTGTTTCTTGGTTCTCAATGCTATTTCATTGGTCTGTGGGTTTACTTTTATGCCAGGACCATACTGATTTGATTACTATCACTTTGCAATATAGTTTGAAATCAGGACAGGTGATGCTTCCAGCTTTGTTCTTTCTCAGAATTGCTTTCGCTGTTGGGAGGCTTTTGTGGTTCCATATGAATCTGTTTCTATTGGTGAGGAAAAGGCCATTAAAATCAAGATAGAGATTGCACTGAGCTGACAGATGACCTTAGGTAGTATGGACATTTTAACAATATTACTTCTTTCAAACCATGAACACAGGGTAACTTTCCGTTTGTTCGTCTCTTCTTCAATTCTGTTCATCCAAGTTTTGTAGCTTCTTTGCACACACGGCTCTTTGATTTCCTTGGTTGAATTTTCTCCCAAGTATTTTGTTGTTTTGATGCTATTCTGCAGATGATTGTTTTATTTTTCAGATATGTTGTTGCTAGTGTATAGAAACACAGTTTCTGCACGTTGCTGCTTCTCCACAAATCCCACAGGCTTTCTTCATTCTTTTTTTTTTTTTTTTTTCTATTTTTGCTCCACTGCCTGGATAATTTCAAACGACCTCTCTTTCAGTTCATGGATTCTTCTACTTTGTTGAGTCTGCTTTTGATGCTCTTTACTGAATTCTTTAAAATTCTCAAGAATTCTTAGGATCTCCACATGTTTGATAATGGTATCTGCTTCCTTATTAAAGTTCTCATTTTGTTCATGCACTGTTTTCCTAATGTCATTTACTTGTCTAAATGTCTATGTTTTTGTAGTTCATTGAACGGCTTTAAGAGGGTTATTCTGACAATTTATAGATGCCCATTTCTTCAGCATCAGTTATTGGAGCTTTATTAGTTTTCTTTGGTGGCATCAGGATTATCTGACTCTCCATGATCCTTGATTCCTTAATTGGCATTTATGGATTTAAGGAAGCATTTTCCTCTTCCAGATTTTACAGGTTCACTTCAGCAGGAAAAGACCATCACCAGTTAGGTCAGTTTGGGCTGATGGCCGGTCAAGTGGCAGAATCTGTGGGAAGACAGGGCTTGCTATGAGGTATCTAGTTGGACAAGGTCACTGACCATGCTGAGGTCAGGGAAATGCCAGTGGCTGGCCTCCACAGTTGAAGAGGACTACTGCCTGGATTGTTTCCAAGTGGGGCTGCTGAGTGAGCTCCTGGATCAGGCAGGCTAACGGATGTGTTCCAAAGGTCAAGTGTGGCCAGTGGCTCAGTTGTGCAATCACCTTTGGTTGGGTGAGGGCATAGGCTGTGTCCTCTGTTAGGGTGGTGCCACTGGTTACAGTCTGTGATAAGGTAGGGCTAAGGTCTAGTTCTGCAACTGCTCCTTGTCAGGTGGGGGTCTCAGACTATTCTCCTTGACTGGGCGTGGGCACTGGCTGGAATCCATGCTTGGGCTTTATATTTGGATGGAGCATCAGGATGTCTTCTGTAACCAGGTTGGGCCACAGACTATACTCCAAAGTTAAGCAGGGATATAGGCTGGGCTTTGGAATCAGGTAGGCTGCTGGCTCTTGGGCAAGTTTTCTGGCGAAGCTCTCTAGTTGCAAGGGGCCTTGAGCTATATCCTGCATTTGGGTGGGGCTGGAGACTGTGCTCCATGGTCAGGCAGGACATCTGTCTGTGCTCCCTTCTCAGGCAGAGCTTTAGGTATGTCCCATGACTGGGTGAGATCATTGGTTGGCTTCCCTTCTTGGGCAAGGCCACAAGCTATGCCCTGCAATCAGTCAGGACCACATTTTGGGCTCTGTTGCAAAACAGGACTGTAGGCTGTACTCAGTGGCTGGGTGGTATTGTAGGCTGGACTTCAAGGCTGCATAGTGTCACTGTTTGGGCTCCTTGGTTTCACAGGGCTAGAGGTTATACTTAAGAGTTATCCTGGGCTACTGGCTTGGCTCTTTGGCCAAACAGGGCTAGAAGATGGGATGCACAGCTGCCCAGGTTTTCTGGCCAGTCTTCCTGGTCAGGCTGTGCTGGAGGCTATACCTGAGTGTAGTTGGGTGGGGCTGCTGAATTTGCTTCCTTGCCCAAGCAAAGGTATAGAACAGCCTCCATAGCCAATAAAGTTCATTGGCTGGGACTCAAATTAGGCAGAACCGCTACTCAAGCTCCCTGGCCAGATGTGCCACCAGCTCAGCTCTGCCGATAGAGCCACTGGTTGGGATTTCTGCTTGGGTGTTGCAGCAAGCAGGAATGCAATCTGCCAAGATCTGAGCACTGGTTTAAGTTGTGTCCCCTTCTCTGCCTCTATCTGCCACCCACTGTACAAGACCCTGGGGGTGAGACCTGAGGGGGGCTTCCAGAAAGGGTCTTGCAAAACTGATGGAGCTCAATGTCCATTTGGGTTCTTTTTCTCCCACTGGAGAAATGTAGGCCCAGAGGGGCCTTCTTGGTATAGCACTGTGTTAGCCTGGGGAGGGCGATGCAGTCAGGATGGAGCCACTCCTCTTAGCCTTCTAATGTAGTCCCTCTCGGGCTCTGTGATGGGTGCCCCAGGCTCACCCTGAGTTCTGGGATTTTCACAACAGTATCTTGTCTATAGATAGTTGCTGGTTGGCCTTCTTGTGAGGGGGACTGAATTCAGAAATGACCTATATTGCCATCTTGATGATGTCATTCCACTAGGAATTATTTTTCAGTTTCAGATTTCATCACGGAATTATTCTCCTCAGTAATTGCCACTATAATTTTACATTAGAAAACAATGACTTCAGCTTATCCTGTGGCACTTTCCTAGCCTTTATTTTCATTCACTAATGCATCATGATGACATGAATTAGATCAATTTTCTTCTCTACTGTATCTCCACCACAGGGTCACTTACAAAACAGATATGAAGAGTTATTGAGTGATACACTTAAAGTACAGAAAGAAGACCCATTAGTATTTTTCATTCCATTATAAAATAAAGAAGCTCAACTTAGGTCTCTTCTAAAAGTTTATTCACAGTTAGAGAAATCATCCATCAAAGTCATTTTTGCACCCAAGCAACGAAGCAGTTTCCTCAAGAATGTACTGCCAAGAAAAAAATATTTTACTAATAAACTTATGTATGTGCTTATAAACCATCAAATTTTATGTATGTGTCTATACATATATATGGTATATTTATGTACATATGAGGGTAATAACTATGTATTAGCATGTATTATGTAACATGGTAATAACTATGTCCTAATATCTTAATTTCATGGTATTATTTATTTCCATTCAAAGAGTTTGAATTTACCTTTTAAGTCTTAATGAAATAAAATAATATTTGGATGCACTGACCTTCTAGCTGCGCCTTACTAATTTCTCTCAAATTTTTGCCCTGAATTATTACCTGCTATTATTTGGTATTAAAGATGTTTTAAGTGGGGATATATTCTTAGCTGTGTTAGCCCTGTAAAAAAGGAGGCTAATTCCTCATTTTGGTGCCTTATGTTATGTAAAGTGTATTTGAATGAATCAAGAATAGAAAAAAATATAGAGGGTTCTTTCTCCATTTCTAACACTGTACACAGTGTCTCAAAAATGTGCCTGAGCTCTAAGACCTTGGGGAACAAGAATGTTTACATTTAACGGTCTTAAGTATTGCTGGTGAGCCGTTGCTCTGAGTGCTACCATTTACAAGGCAATAAAAATTTGAGGAAAATTTGCCTAATGGGAAGTAGTTCATTGCTTTACTAATAACCTTGTTAAGACATCCCTAGCATGACCCCTCCACACCCAGTCCGGGGTCCCAAAATAACCCTGGGCTACAGAATACAGATTAGGCCCCAGGGTTCCTGTTTACTTCCCCCAAAACAAAGATGGCCAGGTTGCTTCATCTAAAAGGTCAGACGTGAAAAGAAACATGCTCTTATGGGTCTGAACTTCAGCCTCAACTTTAAGACACAGTAGTCCTACCCACTAGTAAAATGGAGCCAATTAATGTCCATTTCTTAACAATCAGATTGGTTATTTTTCTTCCAGAGCAGGATCAGAGGGCAGGAAGGTGCCCAAGAAGAGAGATAAGCAATGGGGTAGAAGCCTGGGAGAAGGGCTGAATGTTTCAGAAAATGAGTTAAAATATCCCTTATGTTGACAGATATGCAGCAGGCTACAGAGAAAACTGATAATCTCACACCTAAATAATGGAATACTATGTGTTTTGAAAGTAATAAACAACTTCAAATTGTTCTGAATTTTGTTTCATTTCAAAATAGACATATATAAGCCCTATAGATAAAAACTGAATAATAAGTTGGTTATAGAACTTATATCTGAAGATTCTGAATAGAAAGTAACATTCCTAGCATTTTACTGGCAAGGATTCTTTTTAAAACTTCTACTGTTAAGTTTGTATTAAAAAAGATTCAATCACTTTTTTTGTTAAACCAAAGTAAAACATTTATCTAATTTCACATTTCTCGATGGCCTGATTCAGTAGCATAGTCTCCTGATAAAAAGAAAATAGTAATCCACATTTTGAATTTATAAACCAACCAACCATATAAAAAATACTGCCAAATCTCCATCATATAGAAATTTAAAAAAAAGATTTTTTTTAAATTGCATTTAACTTAAAATGAAATCAATTCAACCAGTTTCTATGGGTAAACACAGAATCAAAATTTAAACTGAATAAACTAACATTTCTGTTCTACCAAAAAAAAAAAAAAAAAAGCATATCTTCTGTTGTAGTGGTTACTTCCAGAAAGCTAAAAGTTTGATAACAAATATCAAACACAATTTTGAATTTTTACTTGTGACCACCATCCACTTTTGTTTTCCTTTCGAAAATGAAGACACATAAATTGTAAGTATTTCATCTCCCAGTAATTATGATTTCATAGCACATACATGCTGCAGTCATTTCTTTGTATTTTGATTTTTAGAAATGAATCCCCTTAGAATGCTAGTAAGCAAGCCGGCATTGACAATCTAGGCCTAAAATAAAGCTAAATGGCTAAGACTAAAGAAAACTCTGAAGAAAGTATATTTCTTATATGAGCAATACATTACAAATATTTGGGGTTCTACAAAATATAACAAAGGTTTTCCCTCTGTTCCTACTTCAGCTATGTTTCCATGTAAGCTTTTATTGCATAGCTTAAGAGTGGGTTCGCACTGTTGTTATTAACCACATTTTTCAAGAGTTTATAAAAGTGTTGAAATTTCTTTTCTACCTTTCTTACTTGATATTACAAGAAAACTCAATTATATGTTTGGAAACTGGAGAAGACTCATTTTAAGTGTTTTTATATTTCTCTTCTACCATTTTATATTGAAACCAAAATAAACTTTTCTTCCAACAACATGGGGACTGAAATTTTAAGACTCAAAAAAAATCACTTATTTTACATTACATCATCTAACTTTTCTCTATTTTAAAGAAACAATCGAAACATTAAAACACTAGGAACAGCTCAAGATTTTTAAGTTTTATTAATTAAAACCTTATCATCACCCTTTCTTTTCTCCTGCTTTAATGGCAAAATTGCTGAACCAACTTTGTTCAAAAGAGTAATACAAAATAAATCTATTAATAGTTTTCAAAAATTCCCCAACAAATTTCAGAAATGTTTACTGATAGCATTTTTTACACTCTGGAGATATAAAATATAATTTATATAGATACATAATGTTATACATTCAGCCTCACTATCTAGAAGAACTAGATACAGGCTTTTATATTTTGCCCACAAATATATCTATATCACTTGGTATTATCACAAATATATTTGATCATTATGACCAGGGAACCCTTTATCTCTTTAATGAGTTATGGTAATATAACTAGATATTACCAACATGCATTAGAAGGGAAAATGTCCATGTACACAGTTAGAATGCAAAAAAAAAATTAAAAACAGAACTATATCATGGAGCACCAGGGTGGGTCAGTTTGTTAATCATCCAACTCTTGATTTCAGCTCAGATCATGATCTCACGAGCTCATGAGATAGAGCCCTGCATTGGGCTCTGCACTGTCAGCCCAGAGCCTGCTTGGGATTCTCTCTCTCAAAATAAATAAATAAACATTAAAAAAAAAAAAAAAAAACAGAAATATAGGGGCACCTGGGTGGCTCAGTCAGTTGAGCGTCCGACTTTGGCTCAGGTCATGATCTTGCAGTTGACGAGTTTGAGCCCCGCCTTGGGCTCTGTGCTGACAGCTCAGATTCTGGAGCCTGCTTCTGATTCTGTGTCTCTCTCTCTGCCTGTCCCCCACTCATTCTCTCTCTCTGTCTCAAAAATAAAGATAAACATTAAAAAAATTAAAAAAAACAGAAATATAACCTTTTCACATATGTTTATGTAACGCCTCATGCTCCATACAGTTATCATGGGCAGAGTTTAAAATTACTATGGAATGGGAAATGAAGAATAAGGACTGTGATGCTTAAAGACATGCTGTTCTTAGTAATTCTACACCATGAATAATTCCTGAGTCCATAATGCATAAATAATATGAATCTTATTAATTATATTAAATTCAACCTTGATTAAAAATATTTCCTAATTTTGGGGGTGCCTAGGCGGCTCAGTCGGTTGAATATCCAACTTCATTCCAATTGTGGTCTCACAATTCACAAGCTCAAGCCCGCTTTGGGCTCTCTGTAGTCAGTGCAGAGCCCACTTTCCATCCCCTGTCTCCCTCTCTCTCTCTGCCCCTCCCTGACTCGGACACATGTGCTTTCTCTCTCAAAAAAATAAACATAAAAAAATAAAAAATATTTCCTAATTTTTGAGGTATTTTCAAGTTACGCTGTGTGACTCTAGCTTCAAGAAGTATGCTATTACAACTGGCTTAATAGTTGTTATTATTATTTTTATCATTATTATAATTACAACATGAAGTAGTAGATATTGCAATTGCAAACGTTTTTGCTTTGGCACTAATCATTTCCATATCAAAACCACTTGGACTCGATTTCTAACAATTGCACAATTTCAACAAATTTCTGTCTTCTTCACAATTAACAACTAATATGTAAATAAAAGCTTAGGTCTAGTCAAGATCACAACTATTTTTAGTGCAGTTTTTTTTTTTTTTTTTACTTTTTTAGTGACTGACAGAAAAGTTTCAAGGTAGAACATGAGTTTTAAAAGCATTTTCCATTAAGTGTTTTCATTTTTATATGTTGTCTTCAAAGTTAAACAGAGAAGACAGCTGATATTATTACTTTCCTTTGATGTTATAGGAGTCCCTGGTTGAGTTGCGGTTATCTGAGAAAAACTAAATATATACTTTAGTCTAAACACTTTCAATTAAAATCACAGAGCAAAACAGTTTGCTTCCAAAAGCAAACTAAAGATGTTTCACTGGTTTCTTTTCTGCATTGCCACATTGCTTTAGAAGGATCAAAGCCACCATGAAATTCAAAGATCAATTTATATTACGTTATGAAACAACAGAATCTTTGTGTCTGTCATTTAAAACCTAAACACGGTAACATCTTTTGTTTCAATTATATGTCTAAGTCGAATTTATATAGCATAAACACACAGCAAATAATCTCTCGAGTGCTCAGGGAAAGCTGAAAAAATTATTTCTGGATTTAATCACTTTTTTTCATGAAAAGTCCCTCTTCGTAAGTTTTATATGCTTAAAAAAGCTGTTCATAGATTTTTTTTAACTCCAATAACAAATTGGGAAAGTGCAAAAACCAGCTATCAGACTCAAATCAAAATTTATCAGAGGTATTAACTATAGTGAAGTTTGTTTACTTGAAAGATGAGCTTTTAGTAAAAATCACTAGTTTAATCAGCAATAGGATAAAATAGTGTAAAGTCTAATGAAGCAAAATGTGAAAATGCTGGGCTATTTCACACATGTATTTTGGACATAAATATATGCAGCTCCAAAATTTTTTGTATTACTATAATAATTAATAACAAAAAACACTTTGGGGTAAATATTTCTAGCAAAACCTAAATTACTCTAATTATAATAATTTCAATATCTTTACCTCAACTTGCTTGACCTCTATTGATAATTAATATGGAACTATAATATCCCATGATTCTTTAATCATAAACTCCCTCTAAAAACTTTATCGACTATCAGTTACAATCCTGTTGATACATTTAAATTTTGAAGTCTGAATTATGTTCCATTCACACAAGTACAACTGAATTATCCTAAGACACTTTACTAGTCAGGGGTGGAGTCCATACAAGACTTGGTATCTACAATTGCCTCATCTATCAAGTATCTGCTACATACTGCATAAAACAAGTTAGAATTTCAAGTACCCTGTGTCTTTGGCCAATAGGTAAACTATGCCATATAAAAGATACCTTTTTTTTTTTGCTCATTTATTTTTATGATTTTTTTCATCATAAGTGTTAAATATGATAATCCTCATCCCCTATTTCTCCTATCCCCCCACCTACTTGCCCTCTGCTAGCCATTAGTTTGGTCTCTGTAATTAAGAGCCTGTTGGAGCACCTGGGTGGTTCAGTTAAAGCCTCCGACTTTGGCTCAGGTCATGATCTCACAATTTGTGAGTTCAAGCCCTGCATCAGGTTCTGTGCTGACAGCTCGGAGCCTGGAGCCCGCTTCAGATTCTGTGTCTCCCTCTCTCTGCCCCTCCTCTGCTTGTGCTCTGTCTCTGTCTCTCTCAAAAATCAAGATATATATATATATATATGTATTTTTTTAAAGAGTCTGTTTCTTGGTTGTTTTTTCCTTTGCTCATTCATTTTGTTTCTTAAATTTCACATGAGTGAAATTATACAGTATTTGTCTTCCTGATTTATTTCCCTTAGCAGTATACTCCCTAGCTTCATCCATGTCATTGTAAATGACAATATTTCATTGTTTTTTATGGATGAATAACATTCCATTGTGTGTGTGTGTGTGTATCACATCTTCTTTATCCCTTCATCTGTCGATGTATACTTCAGCTGCTTCCATAGTTTGGCTATTGCAAATAATGCTGCAGTAAACATGGGATGCATGTATCCTTTGCCAAATTTTATGCAAAAATTCAAACTAAGAAATGAATATGAAAACCTCATACAATTTGCTCAGTCCTTTACCTTTCTTCCTACATTTGAGACCATTTTCATCATTGTTTTAATTCAAAGAGCAAAAACAACTGAATCCTGATGAAAATCTTTCACATACGTGGAAGTGTTTGAATTACAGATCTTCCTAAGAATATTCTTATAGAATCATCGCAGTATTTTATTTTGGTACTATGATGGTCTTTAATTTTAATCAGTGGCATTTATTCAGCCAGCATCCTCCTCAATCATCTGGCCATTTGACAGTGTTTGACCATTCATTCCTTCTCAAATTGTCTTCTCACGTGGTATCTATCACATGCGAGTTTACTTACTTCCTCTCTGTTCCTTCTTTTTTACTTTCACTTCTATTCTTGCTTCTATTTCCAAATTCTAGGTTTCTCCAGAGGTTTTATCTCTACTCTTCTCTTTTCTCTCTGTACCTACCATTGTAAGTTCATTTCTTCAAATATCGTCCAATTTAGTAGGCGACCCAATATGTAATTCTAGCTTCAGTCTCTCATGAAAGAAATAGTCCAGACTTCTTGTCCCTCAGCACCACCTCAAGTAGCCACCAAATCCTGCCAAACGTATCCCCCAAAGGCCCCTAGAATCCATTTCTTCTTATATAACACCCTCCCATTATTAATAACTATTGCATGCCCTACTTACATCCCTACTGTCATCATAATCTCCCAAAGTGTCTCCCCTGTCTCCTATTCCAGAATGGCAAGTTGCTTTTGTTTCCTGTGCCAACTTCAATGGATGGGTAATGGACGTCCAGAGTGCTACTTTGAAAAAGGTTCTCAGCACATGTGGGCTCAGTAGAAAGGGGTTCTATGTTGGATCAGCCAAGTCAGCCCTGCGGCACTGCTCCTATCCATCTTTTCTATCACTGTTTTTTTTTTTTTTCTTTTAACCAAGGTGCAGTGTGAAAGTGATCTTTTTAAAGTACAACTCAGATCATATCATCTCCCTGCTATAAAATCTTGTTTTGTTCCCAACAGCCTGACAAATAAAGCCCAAACTCTTTGAATGCTGCCACTCAAACTTTCTCAATGACCCGGCTCCAAACATATCTATTGTTTCTGTTCCACTCCATCCCACTTATGCTTAATTACACTAATATTTCTTCGACATTATTGCATTTTTCCCCATCTATATCTTTACTCATACATAACATTGGCCCAAATCACGTACAAATATCAATGTCCAGCTCAAATGCCATTTCTTCTATGTAACGTTCCCAGACTTTTTCACTAGGGACAAGTCTCTCTTCATCCCTCCCGTGACATTTTAGGAAATTTCTTTCCTGGCACACATCTCATTCTGCAACTGTTAACACTTTGAGGAACATGTCTTTTTCATCTTTGGATCCCCTCAGTCTTAGGGTGCCTCAATCACAGTAGGGAATCAACAGATCTTTGTTTAATAATGGATTCTTGTGGGCGCCTGTGTGGCTCAGTCGGTTAAGTGTCCAACTTTGGCTCAGGTCATGATCTCATGGTTGACAAGTTCGAGCCCCATGTTGGGCTCTGTGCTGACAGCTCAGAGACTGGAGCCTTCTTCAGATTCTGTGTCTCCCTCTCTCTCTCTCTGCCCCTCCCCCACTCATGCTCTGTCTGCCTTTCTCAAAAATAAACATTAATTTTTTTAAAGAAAAACTTAAAAAAAATAATGGATTCTCTTGAAGAATCCATAAAATCATTTTAATCAGCTTGTGCTTATAACAACTAGAACTGTTTTTATATTATTTTTTCTCTATGTATAAATGGTATGTTTTGTAACAGCTAAAACAGCTAAAGTTTGAGATATCCCACTGAGTATTGCTACATTCAAAGGAGTACAGGGCAATAGATGACCTTTACTTTGTAACTTACAGTAGCTATTAGAGTGTATAGGTCTTTTGAGGTCAAATACTACAGTGTGTTTTCCTGGGTGTTAGAATGTATTCGAATGATAATTTTAAAAACCTACGTGTGTACACACACACACACACACACACACACACACACACACAATTAAACTTACTGCTATCATTAGGTCTTGACTGAATATAAAACCAATTCTCCCTAGATACCTAAACGGTGGGGCTATAATTTGACACATGAAAATTCCAACTCTGCTAAAAAAGGAAATATATGCAGAAACCCTGGCACTGTTTCTGATATACTTCCAGATCAATATAAGACTCTAAAAATGTTCTAGAATCTTGCTAATCAAAGTGTGTTCCATGAAGAAGCAGCATGTCACGCTCTAGGAGCTTGTTAGAAATATAATATCTATGAGTTCACTGATAGAGTGACAGTGGTTGATAGAGTGGTTGACAGGCAGGGACTGGGCAATCAAAAGGTACACACTTCCAGTTAAAAATAAGTTATGAGGATGTAATGTACAGAATGGTGGCTATAGTTTATAGTACTATGTTACATATTTGAAAGCTATTAAGAAATAAAATTTTAAAAGTTTTCATCACAAGAAAAAATTCTGTAACTCTGTATCAGGACAGATGCTTACTAGACTTGCTGTGGTGATCATTTTGCACTATGTACAAATATCAAATCATTCTGCTGTACACCTGCAACTAATATAATGTTGTGTGTCCATTATGCCTCAATAAAAAAAATAAATAAAGGGAGAAAAAAAGCATACTGATACATGGATCACCACCTGCAGTTATTATGATTTCATTGATTCTGTATTTAGGGATTTTTTTAAAAAAAGCAATATTTATTTTTGAGAGAGACAGAGCATGATCAGAAGAGGGGTAAAAGGAGAGGGAGACACAGAATCTGAAGCAGGCTCCACAGGCTCCAAGTTGTCAGCACAGAGCCTGATGCGGGGCTTGAACTCATGAACCATTAGATCATGACGTGAGCTGAAGTCAGACGCCTAACCAACTGAGCTACCCATGTGCCCCTGTACCTTGGGATTTTAAAAAGTCCCTTCCCTCCCACAAACAATTTTACTATGCATCCAAAGTTGATTAAACCATAATGGGTATTGGAATCACCAGGGAACTTGGTAAAAATATCAAGGGCTAGGCGCTATGCTACTTCAAGGGTCTGGGTCTCTCAATGCCAAATCAGTTCTCCACGTGTCTCTGACACACATCAAAGTTTGAGAGTCATTGGTCTAGAAAACTACTAATTTAGGAGGTCTGGCAATTTCCACCAGTCAGATTATGAATATAAGCGAGATGTGTCTATAGGCCCTGTGAGGAGCAGAATCCCTATGATTCCCTCCCTCCCCCTCCCCCGCTAGATTCCTACTGTCTGATTATTTCATAAAACACTCATCTAGTACTACTATAAAGAGATTTTGCAAATGGAATTAAGATTACTAATCTTCTGACCTTAAAATAAGATTATCTTGGATTATCTAGGTAAATCCCAAGTAATTACATGAACGTTAAAAGGGTAAGAATCAATCAAAGGAGACAGAAAAGGAAAATAGGAGAGATGTGGCAGAAAGGTAAGTCAGAGACTGCAAGTGTGAGGAGATTTGGGTGCACACTGCTGGTTGTGAGGTGTAAGGACCATGGGCAAAGACAAAGGGGGCCTTCAGAAGTCAGAGATGGCCCTCAATGGACAACCGTCAATAAAATGAGGACCTCACAACTACCACCACATAAACAGTATCCCAAAAAAGAAATATCCACAAAATTTAAAAACTGCAAACTTTAATGTTTAATAATTAGGTTTGAGGAATAGAAAGAAACTGCTCAGAAAGGAAGGTCACCCTAAAAAAACCCTATCTGAATTTAGATACACCTAAATCTAAACCATGTAAATATCATAATTCCTTCTTTTTCCAAAGGAGACATACAGATGGCCAACAGACACAGGAAAAGATGCTCAACCTCACTTATGATCAGGGAAATATAAATCAAAACTCCAAGGAGATATCATCTCACACCTGTCGGAATGGCCAAAATCAACAACATAAGAAACAACAGTTGTTGGTGAGGATGTGGAGAAAGGGAAACCCTAGAGCACTGTTGTTGGGAATACAGACTGGTGCAGCCATTCTGGAAGGCAGTATGGACATCCCTCAAAAAGTTACAAACACAACTACCTTATGACCCAGCAACTGCACTACTAGGTTTTCACTCAGAATACAAAAATACTAATTTGAAGGGATACAGGCACCCCAATGCTTATAGCAGCATTATCTACAACAGACAAATTATGGACAGAGCCCAAATGTCCACTGACTAATGAATTGATAAAGAAGTGGTGGTATATATGTACAATGGAATATTACTCAACCATAAAAAGAATGAAATTTGCCATTTGCAATGACATGGATGGAGCTAGAGTGTATTACGCTAAGTGAAATAAGTAAGAGAAAGACAAGTACTCTAGTGTTCACTGATAAGTGGAATTTAAGAAACAAAATAAGTGAGCAAAGGGACAAAGAAAGAGAGAGAGGCAAACCAAGAAAGACTCTTAATTACAGAGAACAAAAGGAGGGTTACTAGATGGTTACCCTCCCCTCTGTTAGATAAGTCAAACAAGTGATGGGAATTAAGGGGTGCACTTGCGAAGAGTGCCAGGTGATGTATTGAAGTGTTGAATCACTATATTGTACACCTAAAACTAATATTACACTGTGTTAACTAGGGGGAATTGAAATAAACCGTAAGAAAAATAATGAATACTAACAAAAAAAATTTACATAGAATGAAGGTTTGAGTCAAATATGGCAGATTCAACTTTTACTTATCTCTGCTGTCTTTTGAAATTCCATTAAAGTAATAGTAAAAAAAAAATAGATCAGTAACAAAATTTAAACCACAAGGCTAAAGGAAGGAGAGATATTCTTGGATCTTAAAATTTGCAAAGATGGAAAGGAGTGAGTAGTACAGACTTAGTTGATAAAAAAATCTGAAACCCAGTGACTAAGGTCAAAAGACAACTACAAAAACTGATTCAGGCCACAAAACCCAGAAAAGTTCAGGAATTGGAAGCACCAGCTGACTCTAATAGTGGGGACATAGAGTGGCAGGCATTAAGTCCTCCAGAATCCCTCCCAAGCCCATGAAGTTGGGAGCTTGCCCAGGTAGAATATTGCAAAGTTATTCTCTGGAGACACTGAAGCAGAGACTCTCTGGATTTGGGCTGACCCAGCACAGGTGAGAGCAGGGGCTCAGGAAGTGAAACTCTATATGCTGGATTTTGAAATTCCTTTGCTATTCTAGACTTCCATTTTATTTTTTTTTTCTAATTTATTTTCTTAAGTAGGCTCTAAACCCAATGGGGGGTTGAATCGGCAACCTTGAACTCAAGAGTCACATGCTTTACTGACTGAGCCAGCAAAGTACTCTTCTTGGCTTTCAAAAAGCAACAATTGAGCTTATGGTACATAGTTAAGATTTTACATAATTTCTTTCTAATAAGATTAATCCAATTGAGACAAAGAAAATTTCAGGTGCTGACTTTTGGCATCTTCCCCAAACAGAATATCTTCATACTATTATCCAATTTTGAAGACCACCCGTCCATTGATTTCACCAAGCCCGAAACAACCAATTGGCTCTCTAGTGTTTCCATCCTGAATGGGAATTCACAACTAAAAATACCCAACCGTTTGAGTATTAGCTTTCATATGGACAATAATGACTGCTAAGCAACCAGGGGTGGGAAAAGTAAAATCAAGTGAGGGTGAAAAAAGCAAATTAAAACCTTTTACGTATGTTCTCAGAGAGATAAGACACAAAAGTATGTTTGTATGTTTGTAAAACAAAAGCAGGATATTAGACGAGCCTTTTTGCTTTGCTTTGCTTTTTAATTTTAGAGGGACAGAGATCCCAAGAAGAGGAGAGGGGCAGCAGGAGAGACAATCTTAAGCAGGCTCCACACTCAGCTTGGACCCCAATACAGGGCTTGATCCCACCACAACCTGGGATCATGACCTAGGTTGAAATCAAGAGTCAGACACTCAACTGACTGAGACACCCAGGTGCCCCTCTACGAGCTTCTTAAAAACATGAAACAATTCTAGGAAATTAAAATACAATTGCAAAATCTTTTGTTGTTATTCTTGTTTTAAACCATAGAAGGGTTAAAAGATATCATACAGTTGGGAAAATTTCCCAGAAACTGGGAAAACAAAAAGATGGAGAGAGAAAACATAAGAGATAAAAGATAATAGATTATGGTAAATATGGTAAATAAAAGAATATGGATCCAGGAGAGTTGACATCAGACTAACAGATGTGAAAGAAAGAGGACAGAAAAAGGAGATAATGATAACAAGAGACATGAAACTTAATGACTCTCCAACTTGTATTAATAAATTCAGTAACCAAATTAGTTACCAAACAATCATTTAAAAACTTTTGTTTCTATCAGTCACATTGATTGAAATGACTACACAGTTTTGATCTCCAGGTCTCTACTTTATTTATAGATTTCTCTTCACCCACAAGTCTCTCGAGACAAGAAACATCGCATTGTCAAGTTAGCTTGATAAGGTTGCCACTCACCTACCTACACATCAAAACTTTAAGTGAGGCATGATTCATTTCCTTGAGGGACTCATGCTAAATAAAGCAACCTAGAGTAATATGTTGTCCAGGACAGAATAAAGAATAATGGCAAAAATCAAACATATCTAAAACTGTATAGTTGCTTAAAAGTAAGACTTATTTCTCTTATGTGATTTCAGACATAAAATACCTATCATAGTGTGTCAAGAGAACTTTCTCAAGTTATACTGTGAGACATGCAACAACTTAAATGCTGAAAACATTTTTAGAAAGTGGCACAATGAAGAAATGGCATTGTTTCTTTATGGGCTATATGAGACAATTGGATTAAGACATCTCTAAACAATTTATGTTTAAGAGCACACTTAGTTAGGTAACAGTGATTTCTAATGTCACTCCCTCCACCTATTTTAACCTATGGGAACATGTAATCTCTTAGTCTCTGATTGGACTTACTCCCTTGGTCCAAATCACTGACCTAAACAAGTCAATAGTTATTTTTTTATTTTTTTAAATGTTTACCTATTTTTGAAGGAGAGAGAAACAGAGCACAAGCAAGGGTGGGGCAGAGAGAGAGGGAGACACAGAATCTAATCAGGCTTCAGGCTCTGCGCTATCAGCCCAGAGCCCAACCTGGGGCTCAAATCCACAACCTATGAGATCATGACCTGAGCTGAAGTCAGATGCTTAACCAAATGAACCACCCAATTGCCCCGTTGAATAATTATTTGTGATACACATACTCAGTTCGTTTTCATAAAAGCAGAAAAAATAGAGTTAGATGGGATGATACTCCAACAATTTCATTTTGTAAATGACAAAACCAAAGGTGACAGAAGAAGGAATGACTTGTCATGCACTTTTCAGTAGATACCATTGTATGGTTTCTCATCATCTGAATTTTTCTCTTTACATGACAATTAATAATGATATTGCTAATCACTAATATGTACAAAATACTAGCATACTTTATATGCATTATTAATAAATATCGTAAAAGTCCCAGTGTTATTTTCGTACATGAAGAATGATTCTCGGAGAGGAAGGTGAACTCCCCAATGCCACACAGCCAGTAAATGGCAGGACAAGACCTTCAAAGCCCATCCTGTTTTGCTGTGCCATGCTGAGTCCCACTTAGATTGGCCAAGTCACCCGATCCAGACAAAATTTTAAAAAGAAAAAAAAAATTACATCTGCAAGTTTTTCATAACATGTTTTACCAGGTTGAGTTATAGAAGCTGAAGGAAAATTATCATTTGCTTCAATCCACTGCTGCATTGTTTTCTTGATTAATGCTATTATCATTTTTTCAAATTTTTAATGTTTATTCTGAGAAAGAGAGAGAGATAGATAGAACACAAGCAGGGGAAGAGGCAGAGAGAGAGACACAGAATCTGAAGCAGGCTGTAGGCTCTGAGCTGTCATCACAGGGCCCAATGTGGGGCTCGAACCCACAAACCAGGAGATCAAGACCTGAGCCAAAGTCGGACACTTAACCAATTGAGCCACCCAGGCACCCTTAATGCCATTGCCATTTTAAAATGGCAAATCAAGTTAATAGGACACTACTGAAACCCAAAGTTTGTTTTAACAAGTACAAATGTGTTGTAGTTTAAACAATGTTTCTCAAAACATCAATAACTTTATCCTCTGATTTTCTGATGTCCTATGCTTAAGGTTTAATTATAAAAATGCACATTAATAACTATAAGCTCTTCCCTCATAACTTTATACAAAGGTTTAGTAAAGAAGTAAAATAAATTTAAAAATAACTTAATTGTAATTATAAAAAGCAGAGAAAAAGATAGTAAACATGCTACATCCAACCATAAGTCAATGCATTATTGGAATTACTTTATTACTATAATACAGTGAGACCATTCTTGAGATAGAAGTATGGAAAGACTATTTTCCTAAGTCTTGAACCATCAATAGGAGGAACATGGTTGTTAATCCTACGTTTGCTAGAAAGTTAATCAGGCTATAGACCTCTTATTGCTTTTAACCAAAAGTATAAAAGTCAAAATAACAAAATAAATACGTCTTAATTGTGCTAACTTTAGGGATTTAGAAAAAACAGCTTAGGAATAACAGACACTTTGCATATGAGAACATTTATCAATTATTAAACTCTATGTACTCCGCACTCCAGAACATGTGATTAAAATTAATACTTAAGCTCCCTTAATCTAGCCTAAAAAGATTTCTACCTTAGTATGTACTCCACATTACTGCACTCTATTTGCATTCGCACACGTGCGCATGCACACACGCACACGCACGCACACACACACACACACACTCCACTAATCTAAAGCCTCCTAAAAACAGGGATCTCTTGGTCACTTTTTTAATCCACACTGTCTAGTATACTACTTGATACATATTGGGCTTTTAATAAGTGTTTACTAAGTGAATAAATGTGCTGACAGAGTACAGCATTTAGCATGCTTGATCAACATCGTCCTTTCTCACAATCAAGCATTTCTGCCAGGTTCCAGATTCGTTTTTAATAAAAATTCTTTTGATTGAATTTTAAGTTTTCTATTTTGAAAAATCAGATTATTCAGTCATAAGAAACCATTGTTAGCACAAATTTGCAAGTCCTTAACCACTTTTAGATTTAAGAACTCACATTCTACTTTCCTATTCAGTAATGGAGATTGGTACATGCATGAAGGAGTATTGACACGTGAGTGTCAGTTCTGTAATTATTGACTTATAATGCCATTCAGCAATACCATTTCACACTGATTTAGAATTGTGTTTGGTGAGTTAAGTTCTTTGGGGTTAGGATTTTTATACTATATGTTCTTTACAAAGTAATGTTTCTAACACAGTCTTTCTAGCCCTAAGTTCTCTATAAATAATAAATAATAATAATCTTACACATTCTGGGCAAAATATCAGAGGATATTGCTGAAATTTTCAAAGTTTTTCAGCAAGAATCACTGAGCCAGATCGAAAACGTTCTAAATTGGAAGACATTGGTATAGGAATGGCAAAAGAGAAAACTCTGTATCAAGCTTTAAGAATAGTTTCCTGGGGAGCCACCTGGGTGACTCAGTCAGTTAAGCATCCGACTTCGGCTCAGGTCATGATCTCACGGCTTGTGAGTTTGAGCCCCACATCAGGCTCTGTGCTGAAAGCTCAGAGCCTGGCGCCTGCTGCAGATTCTGTGTCTCCTAGTCTTTGCCCCTCCTGTGTGAGCTCGTGCGCTCTCTTTCTCTCTCACAAAAATAAACATTTAAAAAAAAGAATAGTTTTCTGGAGGCCAAAAACGGAATTATCAAGTTGGAGAATGGGCCCAAGTGAAACACCATACATAAAAAGGATGCATCAGTTTTCTAATTTGTGTTCATCGTTTCAGTGGAGAGAGTGAAAAAGCCTACTATTCCCATGACACTGTCTCCCATCTTCAGAGAGGGGTCACTGCTCTTCCTGGAAATGCAACCCAGAGAAAAAGCAGCACCTTGCTTGAAAGAGGAATAAATCTGTATATAAGTCAGCCATCAAAAAAAAAAATTCAGTAAGTAAATCAATGTGCTTTATAATGGAAAAATAAGACTATAACCCTGTCCCTATCAAGCAATAATATTGAACTAACAGTCGCACCAATGTTTACTGAGGAAAGGAAGGTGTAAATGGGGAAAGAAATCAAACCAGCATCTTTTGAGAGCCCATGGTTTCCGACACTTTTCACAACATATTCTTACCAAATGCTCACCATGTGCCCTGAATATGTACACAGTTATATGCACATCATCAATGAAATACAGGTAGTGGAAGAAATTACTCCAAGACTACAAGATGCAAAATGTCAGAGGCCAAACACCAGGCAAGGTGCATCTGAGTCCTTTGCACCCACTGAGTCCTTTTCACCAGCAGTCCTTTTCACTGGCTACTCTATGAAGGAAGAGTAAAGACAGTAACATAGATGGGACATTTGTGATAAAATACTTTCACTACAGTTGACACTGATGGAGGTAGAGTTCAAGAAAGGAGGTGAAAATCTACCCTATTTGTTTCTGATCCTACTCTGGATATTGGCTTTTATCGGTGGATACCGTGGTGAGCAGGAGGGACAGACAAGTTAAAAATGATTACTGAGAGTGATTTCAAGATCAATGCAAGGAGCTGCACTTGAAGGCCAGGAAGGAGGAAGAAATCTGCAGGAGTCAGAGTGAAAATGTAGCAGACTGCTTTGCAAGTGAAAGATGTAACATCCAGATGTTACAGTCAGTTAAGACATGTGAGTCAGACGCAATGAGTAAGGCATGAGTTCCTCATATATATGATTATGAGGGATCTTATTTCTGATATTTCTTCATACTTAAATAAATTATGTTATGATTTCAGTGGCTGAGAATGACCCCTGGGTATGTCTTGAGTCAAAAAAGCAATTATCTGCTTTTCTTTTATAGAAAGGAAAGAAAAACTTCCCCTCCAAAGTTCATTCTTCTTGGCCTCAGTATTTCTATTTTCATTACTTCCTTAATAATTCCTCTTTTTCTTACCATGTCAAATATAACTGAGCACATTTCAGACTAGTTGAATGCATGACCAAATTTTACATCAACATGAGGGAATCTTTGGATTCCCTACACACTTATGTTCCCCTACCACCACCATTACCTACTCTAAAGTGTCATTTCCTCTTGGCTAATCCCTACTGGGAGACCAAACGCTAGTGGTAAACTCTGTCTTCCCTGAGAAGTTCCACTGAGAGGTACGTGGACACTAATTTATTAAAAATTTAAAGGGAGAAACCAAAGAAATTTACCAACAATTCATGACCTGTCTGGATGTGTAGGACTCATCTTCATGGATATGAGGTCCTGCAAATGAAATTATCTAAGCAGTCTGAGAGGTAACAGGGAGCCAGATCCTGTAGGGTCTTGTAAGATTCTGAAAAATTACCTTCTCTACTGGAGGGTTGAACAATGGTGAGACACACTACAACTTTAATTTCAAAAGAATTATTCTGGTTCCTAGGTTGATAGTAAGTTGGGAAAAGTAGGACAAGAGTAGGAATACCAGTTAGATATGAGGCCATTACCATGTTCTAGATAGAGGGTGATTGCAGCACGGACCAAGCGTTTGAAATTTGGAAAGAAAAGAACTTTGTGGCAGAGAATAAGGTTAAGGATACAGTCTGAGGATCTGGGGTGAAAGGTCCGATGGCTATTGCCAGTGACACTGATCCTCCCTCTGGGACAATATGGCTCCAGATACAGTGACAGAGGCACTGAGTAACTGGTCAGGCCCATTTGCTTGTAAATGGCACAGGTCTATATAACTCTGCCCATTGACTACACAATGACCTTTTAGGCAAGCCTTTCAGATCTTCTTCTCTAGAATCCAGTGTCTCTTTCCTTCCATCTCCCTCCTTGGAATCTTATACACCTGAATGTGTCCCTTAATATCACCCTCCTTAATGAGCCTTCTTGACCACAACAGCAAGATTTGCTCTCCCATCCCTTTAAACTCCTGGAGTTTACTTCCTAAGAACCACATTTTCTTTTCATTTATACTTTTCCATACCTCTTCCTCATGACCTTATTAACCAAACACTGAGTGACCACTTATTATTGTGTGCCAGGCTTCACATTATATGGTAAAATCTCTGACAGCACTTCATCATGCACCTTGAACATGGAGGCCCTTACATAAATGAAAGAATGCATAAAGAGTTTGGCCGGAGATTAAAGAGTGACTCAAGTTTGCCAACATGTAAGCATATGTTCTCTCCTTTACATAATACCTCAGCAAATTCAAATGTCCTTTCCTCTATAGGTAGCAAATTAGCTTTTTTTAAACAGGCCGTAAAATAGTAAATGTACATCAGTTTGGATAATTGAACCTACTTCATGCATCAATTTTTATAGAGTAAGGCAATTCATGCCAAATGAACACCTTTTAAGCCACTTAGTTTATAGAAGAATAAATTATCTCTAAATTAATTCAGTTTTCTTGATCTGTAGCTCTGGAAAAAAAAAACAGGCATAATTAAAACACTGATGATCCAATAGAAATGATTCCCTTGTTACCTTACAAGGGCCATATTTGTCACCTCTATTTCTTAGAACCAATCAATCTTATTCTCAACAATTCATAGAAAAATTCTTTAATGAAACAGCATTATTAGTCATTGAACATTAACTAGGTTCTAATACTTTATATGTATTAGCTCTAATCTTAAATTATCCATTAAGGTAACTGATATTTTTCACCTTTTACTAGTTGAAGAAACTGAACCTGGAGAGCTTCAATAATTTTCCTAAGATCACATACTTATTAAATGGTAAAACTCGAATCTTTCCTACCTATCGATGTTCTTAGTTGTAAACATAAAACTCCAAAGGTCTACTCTTACAGTCCTTAGGAAATAAAGCTTCCTAGTCTGGAGGCAACATCAAATTCTCATTCCAAAAAGCAACTTACTTGCTTTCCTTTTTGTCTGGCCCTAATAACTAGAATTATTTTGAAGGTGTTACTTTTGTATTAGTACTTTAGGCTGTAAATTGAAAACAATAAATCAAAAAGGACCTTGTTTTATGAAAAACACTTAAATTGCATTAAGTTACTAAAAGCTTACATGTCGTAAGACTCTGATTTCCATGGAAAATAAATATGAAAATAGTGCTACATATCTAAAAATAATGCATTACCACTAAAAGGAATACCACAAGACTCATGAAAAGAGGGATACATATTTGTCATTTATAGGAGGAAACATGTGTATAATTCATTCATTTGCATTAATTACCTTAAAGTAATTTAATAGTAATTCCAAAACTGGAAAACTATCATATAAAAACATTTCAAAAGCATTTTATGTATAAAAAGCATTTAAAAGAAACTGTGAGACCCTGTCTCAATGAAATATGAATGATGTCAAGTAAACAGCAATGAATGGTGAATGAGGTTATAGAAAACTCATACAGAAAATGCTATGCATAAAAAGCAGATATCCTAGGAATTTATCCCTATGTTATGGTTATGTTACATAAATTTTTATAGCTTATAGGAAAATCAGAGATTAACCTGGGTTAATTCCCTACATTTATTTATGATAAAAATGAGGACCAAAGACTTGCTGAAGGTCATTGATTTTCTTAGTAGTTTAGCAAGAATTAGACTAGAAAGTTCTTATAATAGAATCATCCACTGATAGCACCTTTTAGTTTTCATGAGTTCAGACATGACTCATGGGATCATTCATGTAACCTTTCAATTCAAATTGAAGCCTACGTATAATTTTCCATTTTGTGTCCATGCACACAATTTCAAATTTGGAACCTTTCTAAAAGTCCCTGATTTTTATTTTATTGTTAATAAGGTGGAGAATTTCAATTATCTAGAAATGCTTATAAAATATTTTGTGAGAGCAGTTAGACTCGAAAATATATATACTTAGTAGTTCTGTATATTATGGTAAGGGGGCAAGTAGTTCTGTGCCCTTTGATCATTCTAGAGTGGTTTAATATTTCTAGTAGTAGGTAAATCTTGGAAGCCTCTATTACAGTGAGAAGCAAGGTATGTGTGTAGAAAAAGGGTAATTGAGCTGGAGAGAAGTTTCCACAGTGTTGAGAGTGAGATTTTCAGTATTTACAGGATAAGAGCCTCTAGGTAAGTATTAGAGTATGAGAGAATTTGGATGAAGAAATCATTGACTTTAAGAATTGGTGCTATGGGTTAGGGACACCTGGGTGGCTCAGTCAGTTAAGTGTTCCACTCTTGGTTTCTATTCAGGTCACAAACTCATGGTTCATGAGATCAAACCCTGCAGTGGGCTCTGTGCTGATGATGCAGAGCCTGCTTGGGATTCTCTCTCTCTCTCCCTTGCTCTCTGCCCCTCCCCCAATTGTTCTCTTTCTGTCTCTAAGTGAATAAACCTAAAAAAAAAAAAAAAAAAAAAGAATTGGTGCTATGAGTTATAATTCAGATTTCCTTTACTGTGCTTCAAGATTCAAGAGATACAATTAAAGTTTAAGAAATAACACTACTATTAGTTGCTGGACTTTATTTTGAATGTGACAATACAGAATCCAATATGCCTGGGACCCCAGCTAATATTCAATCCTTATGATTAGAGAAGTTACCATTGTGACAATCACTGCCATATTGGCGGTTTGTTCAATTCTTCTAACAAATCAGTCCACCCTATAATCATTTCAATGGATCATAGTGTTACCAAAGTGCTATTATTCCAGAGCAATGGCTCTTGAGCTGTTATTGGCGTTAGTCCAACAAGGCTAAATTGAAGTACAGGTGGTTGAGGCTGGGTACAGGTAAGGAAAGAACACCCAGAGGCTTCTTCAGTTGTACCTTAACCCCCACTCCTTAGACACCTCTAGACTTAAAATATTCCTTTCAGAATACTAATCTCCCAGTGTGGAGCCACACCCTGGGACTTCATCGGAATGGAGAAGCAAGAGGAGCTCTCAGCCAACCACATTCTGACTCACCTGAAGCCAATCTTGCTGTGGGCTCTTTGAGATCACGCACCTAATTCCCTCACCTGTGTGCTAGCCTTGTTAGACAAGGTTAACATCTTGCCTTAAAACTCATCTCCAGTCACTAGGTTACTTAGCCCAGGCCTAACCATTTTGCCCCAGATGATGCTATCTCTCAAATCTGAGGCTCCCACCTAATGCCCATACTCTTCCTGGGTCTGAAAGCAAGCCACTACCTGGGGTCCTACTTCCAAGTGAGTATTTCTCAGGTCTACCATCAGAGATTGTAAACAAGTGATTTCTAAAGTCCTTGCAAATCCCAAAGCTCATTACCCAGCCACACACCAACAGTTTGCCCTGACAACTACAGACTTTTCTCACAATTTTAGGTGCATATTAAAAAACTTGTTTTATCATTAGAGTCCCAGATCTAGACCCTCCTTTGTCTGAAACCAACTTTAACAGAGGAGCATGTCTCAATTCCAATGCAGGACTTGTGACAACCAATGAATTAACACAAGATTTGTGAATTTCTTTAAGCAATGTGAAAAAAAAAAAAAAAAGAATTATTGTTTCATTATGGTTATGGAATTACAATTTCTTATGTTTTGACATCTGAATTAGAAGTACCTGAGCCCTAAGGGGGGAAATCTCATTAAGATTTATATGTTATCAATAATAGAAATAGTTTAAAAAAATAATGACCTTGTTAATTTCTGCATAAATATCATGTACTTTTCAGTTCCTCTGCAATAAACTTTTATCAAGCACCAAGGGCACTTTGTAATTAGGATGGTACAAGGAGTGAGGACCATTAGAAGACATTAAGATCCCTTCCTTTGTCTTGCAGAGCTCTTTAAGGTTTTCCTCTCTTCTTCCCCCTTATATTCTTCAGCATAAGAAGAATGTGACTTATTTTGCAGAAGAAAGAGGTAAACTGACCATAAATTGCCCTTGCTGGTGAGGGTTTAGGGAAAGTCTAAAAAAAATTTTAAATCTACCAATAAATTAACAAATAAAAACTTAATTTATTAGTTCCTTCTTATTAACTCGTCCACAAGGGGTGGAGGAAGTGGCCCCAGTTATCTAAATAGACTTCACATTCAGAAACTTCCATTTGACTACGATAAAAAAGCTAAGGAGAAGTCAGGTAACTCAAAAGGGGACACCGGAAAAGCAAATAATTTTAAATATCTCCACTGCTTTCTAGGTCCTAAACAATAGAATTTGAGGTCATGTGAAGTCCGGGGGAATCCTATTCTAGGACCCTCAGGGTACTGGTTAGAGAAAGTTAAAGAATTTCCATCCTCTAGGTTCGCAGTCATTCTCGCCATCACATCAAGTTGATTTAGCACTCTGTAACATTTAAAGCACTTCCTTAAATTATTTGAGCTTCTCAAAAACTGTTTAAGTATTAGCAGTGTCCCCAATTTATATATGAACAAAGGAGTTTCCAGGAGGTTTGATGAGTGGTCGATAGAAGTGTCACACTAGTGAGCGGCCGATCTGGTTAAGAGCATTCAGGTTTTCTGGTTCTTTGCTGTGACAGTTTATTAAATTTAAGATTACACATGATGCGGGGTGCCTGGGTGGCTCAGTTGGTTAAGCTTCTGACTTTGGCTCAGAACATGATCTCACAGTTCATGAGTTCGAGCCCCTCGTTGGACTCTGTCTCGACAGCTCAGAGCCTGGAGCCTGCTTCAGATTCTGTGTCTCCCTCTCTCTCTGCCCCTCCCCCGCTTGTGCTCTGTCTCTCTCTGTCTCTCAAAAATGAATAAATTAAAAAAAAAAAAGATTACACACAATGCAGCCTGCAGTTTTTACAATATCCTTTATGAGGCTGTGGAAGTTCCCTCTTACTCTTAGACTCTGATTGGTCTTATTATATAAATGGGTGTTGAATTATGTCTAATGCTTTTTCTGGATTGGCTGAAATAATTATATGGCTTTTTCTCCTTTATTAGTATGACTTATTAGGTTCATTGGGTTTTAAATATTATAACAACCTTGCATTCCTGGGATAATCCTTACTTGGAGTGATGCATTGTCCTTTTCATATATGCCTGTATTTGATTTGCTTACACTCTCTTAAAGATGTTTAAACCTACATTCTTGAGAGAGATTGGTCTGTACTTCTCTTGTAATGACATATGCATACGGGGATTATGGTGGCTTCATGAAACAAAATTTTTAAATGTTTTTTGTTTATAATTGGCACATAAAGGTGTACAACATAGTGATTCAACATCTCTATATGCTATGCTGTGCTCATCAGAAGTATAGCTACCGTCTGTCACTGTACAACCCTATTACAATATCATTGACTATATTCCCTATGCTGTGACTTTTATTCCCATGACTTATTCATTCCATAACTGGAAGCCTGTATCTCCCACTCTCCTTTCACTCATTTTGCCCATCTCTCCACCTCCCTCCCTTCTGGCAACCATCCTATGTTCACTGCAAAGTCATTCTAATTCCAAACTTCAAGATTTACTACAAAGCTGTAGTAATCAAAACAGTGTGATACGACACAAAAATTGACACACAGATCAAGAGAACAGAACAGAAAGCCAGAAATAAACCCATGCTTATATGGTCAATTAATCCATGACAAAGGACCTAAGAATACACAATGGGGAAAAGACGGTCTCTTCAGTAAATAGTACTGGGGAAATGGGACAGTGACATGCAAAGGAATGAAATTGGGCCACTTTCTAACACCATACACAAAAATACACTCAAAATAGATTAAAGACCTTAATGTGAGACCTGAAACCATAAAAATCCTAGAAGAGAACACTGGCAGTTACCTCTTTGATACCAGCTATAGCAACATTTTTCTAGATATGTCTCCTAAGGAAAAGGGAAACAAAAGCAAAAATAAACAACTGGGACTTCACAAAACAAATTAAAGAAGGTTTCCTCTTCCTCTTTTCTTCGGGAACCGTTTCTCTAAGAGTGATAATTTTTATCTACTTAAATTTTTGATAGAATTCACTAATGAGGCTATCTAGGCCTGGAGTTTTCTTGAGGAGAGAGTTTTAATTATTAACTAAACTTCTTTAAAAAGATATAAGAGCTAACCCGATTTATTACTGCCCTATGCAGGTTGGTTAATCTGACAGAAGGCACTCTGCCTTACTACAACTAGACCTTCAGAAAGATCTTTTGAAGAACACACTTGATCAACTTATGCTTCTCATTTAACTCGTTCTGTAGTTTTCTTCTGTTCTTAGACTAAGACTCAAAAGATATGGTGTGGTCAGCCAGATCCCTCTGTCTTCTGCTCTCGCTCCCTCAGCAAACATGCTCTGTTACTTGATCTCTGCCCTCCACATGCTGGTTTTCTTTCTGTTCTTCAAAGCAGCATGCTTCCTCCTAACCCTGAGCATCTTCATGTGTGCCCCTCTGCCCAGAATGTATAAACACCTCCCTAAACCCAACTTACAACTTCCAGTTCTTATTTCACACACCATATCCAATGCTGTTTTTCTCAGGGAGGCCTCCCCAGATAGCTGACCAAATCAAGCGCCTTTGTTCTCCACTGTTGTACTTCCCTTGCTTCTGTGATAGTTTATAACCGTATACTTATATAATTAAGGTCTATCTCCCCAGTAGACTATAAACACTGATATCTGGGATCATGTCTACTTTATTTCTGATGGTATATTGGGACCAAGTGTATTAATAGCTGGCTAAGAGAGCTTACGTATTTATTGAATGGTTAAATGATGGAATTAATGAATGGTTAGAGATTTCTGTTTTCATGCCTCCACCATGTTCTATTGGCTACTGTCACAAGCCAGTTTACTTTAACATTTGAGTAGAGCATAATGTCTACGCTTTTCTCACTTCAGCTTATTTTTTGTGTGTTCTAACATTAACACAAAGGAGTACAATATGATGAAAATATTATGAGCCAAATGCAAAGACTTTGGGAGCCTTGTGCACCCATGTTATTCTATGCAACAAAAGACCTACATTGACTACTATCGTTCACAAGCCATGTGATTTGGGTCTTGGCCCTTAGACACCTAATCAATCTTAGTTTCTCCATTTGAATTTAGAATGAATGACATTACCTTTCCCTGCAAGTAATATGTCAAAGTATTGGATAAACCATACTCTGATACAAAGGCTAGAGGGCTGTTAATGGTTATCTTGTAATTGGGAACACTTCCTTTGGAAGTGTGCACTTTTGTTTCCTTTAAGTGCTACTTCAAAAATGTATATAATAATTTTTACAGGAAAAATATTTCTGTGCCTAGAATATACACTGGACAAAAACATTTTCAAATTTTCTCTAAGGTATATGTGTTTCTGTTTATATTTAGAAAAAAATTAACTTTAAAAAATGGAAACAAAGGAGCATGCTATTTAGATTACTGTGACCACGCCTTTACTGTCTATTGTCTTTGTGAGCTATCCAACCTCCCCTGAGTTTTTCATAAAATTTTGATTAGTGCCCTAAGAACTAGGTACCTAAGGTACCACAAGGCAGACTTTCCTTTAACGTGAAAATCAAGCCACCTCATCTTGGAATTTGACAGAGGTTCTTTTCCAGAAACATGAGGAGGACAAAACATACTGTTTCCCAGTAATTCCTTCCAAGTCCTGGAATTCTTTGAGATGTTTGCAAATGAGTGACTCAAAGCAAAGAATCCAGAATAAGTGACTCAGAAATCAAGTGGCTGCCTTGACACAGTTCAAGTACAATAACAAAACCATCAACAATTTTACCAGCAAACAGGCAGCATTAACCTTGGAGAAAAGCCATAATGATGGCCAGAAATAATTTCAGCTGCCATCAGCAGCATTATATATTCATGAAGTTATGTTTATTTGTCCTTTGCATCAAACATACTTATAAATTAACCAAGTACTTAAGCTGTCTTTGCCCTCTTTGACATCAGTAAGAACAGCAACAATACACATCTTTTAACGGCACAGAAAAGAGCTGTTTTATAAAATACGAAAATGTGATGTTGAAACTCTGGTCTTTCTTCTCCCACTCTTCCCCCCAGCATGTGAGTCCTGCAGATTCTTCTTACAGTTTTCAACGTATTGGTATAAACATTTTGTAACCTCGGTTAATTCTAGAGGCAAAATCCATGTAAAATTTAGAAGCAAAGTGAAAGAGGAGAAAGGAAGGAAAAAAAAAAACCTATCTCTGCACATTTAGCTAGAAGGAGACATATGCCCTGAAACAAAACACATTCTACATCTTAAGTTTGCTGATTATAAATGTGGAATTTCAAAGTAAAGGAATACAGGACAGTGACAATGTCTACCGAGAAGCACGTAGGCTGGCTTCCAAGAAGATGTAGGAAGATATTTTCCGAATTCATCCCAGTCCAAGGTCTGCCCTTCAGTTATAGAGGCTCAGAAACCTAATTTATCAGATCTGGAGGGAAGAGGGCAGTTCACATTAAGCAAGCTCATAGATAAAGACATGTAAGACAAACTATCAATTTGTGAATTAACAAAAACTGTAATAATCATGCAGAATCACATGACCAGAATATTGTGTATTTCCTGAACAGATTTGCTCTGGATGCTACGTCATAATCATTTAGTTGCTTGGAGAATAGGGACTCAAAGACAAGAGAGCTGCCTGCATGATTTACATATTTAACATCTCCAGGATAAGAGAACTAATCTCCTGTGTCTGTATTTGCTACAAGAGATCAGTTTGTGAACTTGTTCAATCCACTATTTTAGCAACATTGTCCTCTCATTTGTTTGTAAATCTGGATCACTAATGGGAGTTATACCATAAAACTTTAAAGGTGGTTTTAGTTTATTTTAGTTACTCACTGATTTTTGTTAAGCTCTCAGGGACTGATCAAATTGTTCAAGACTAACTTAAAAGCACTGATGTCCTGAATATTAATATGTACTCAATATTCCTGGGAAAGAGAAAACATTTTATACACAAACCACACAAACATACACATAATGTATGTATGTTGTGGAAATGTTTACTACTTGTTATGAGCATATCACAGAACTCACAAACACAATTAAAATGGTACACTCTTTCTCCCACTCAGCTGTTCTTTTTAGCATCCTGGAACTCCGGAACTCATTGCACTCTTTTCCACAATTTACATCCCAATACCTGGATCCAGAATCTGTTCACTAGTAGCTTAAAAGACTAAATACATAGGGTATGTATTTAAAAGACTAAATACATACATCATTTCCTAAAAATGGGTTCCCTATGCAGCGTGAATAGGACTTTGGGTGGTACGTGGAGGTGACAGACTAAAAGAGAATGGCAGACAATGATGCAAAGACAGAAAGAACTAGGAATCTCAAAGACATGTTTTCACCACCAACAAATTTTGCTTAGGATAGGCCTTAATTAGAATGTTTCATATTAAGACAGCCTAGGCCTTAATTAAAATGTTTCATATTAAGACAGCCTTTACACTTTAACGTGCTTCCCTCTAGCTGTGTTCAGGTAATGTCTCAAAGTTAAATTTTTAGGGAAAAAAAATCCCAAGGAGCAATCCCTCCCACCTTCCCCTCTTCCTTTATCTTCTCCTTCCTCTGTGTAAATTCCAGAAACATACTGATTCCAGGGATAACTGGAAGGAAAGGAAATGGCAAAATTGAGTTTAAAGAAAGGGAGAGAAAAAAAAATGTTCTCCAAATTTATAAATGGATTGCTGCTTTGGTAGACTCTCCTTATTTCCTAAGAATGGAAGTAAATCAGAATTTAATAAGATTCAATAGAAATTTTTCTGCCTTTGAAAGATAAAACCATATCCCAAAGGATTCTGCTATATTAAAAAAAGGAAACCACAAGAAAACATTTTATATTAATTACACAAAGAGGTAAATTCAGACATTTTAAGATGAAAAAAACCCAGACCTCAACTTTAAATTCAGTAGCAAAAAGGGATACAAATTACAAAATTTAGTCTGCCAAACTACTGCAGGGTCAGCAGATTCCATTTTGCCCCATGACATCTAAGCCCCATTGTTGGTTTATTTCTTCTTTTGCTTGTGCTATTTTTTAAGGATTGTGTA
Source organism: Leopardus geoffroyi (assembly GCF_018350155.1). Classification (NCBI taxonomy): domain Eukaryota; kingdom Metazoa; phylum Chordata; class Mammalia; order Carnivora; family Felidae; genus Leopardus; species Leopardus geoffroyi. The sequence continues at coordinate 49,714,309 of NC_059342.1, forward strand.
ACTAATTCTTTCTCATTGCAATTTAAGAAACTAGGTAAGAGCCATGTACACACAAATGGGAGTTCTGATGATATCTGCATTGACTGTACCAGAATTATACTCTGTTCTAGCTCCAAACCAGCCTATAAAACCTTGATTTGTCTTTTATCAGTGTAATAGGCACAGTCTACCTGTTGTATTCTAATTGCAGAATGGTTGTAACTCACAATCATGAATGCCAGATCACAGCTTGACTTTCAGATCTAGGGTAGGAATGCTACCAGTGCACTTAAGTGTAATATATTTAGCTAATGGCAACAAGGGTCCACAGAAGTCATGGAGAGCCCTATACAAAATAGTACAAATCACTTTCACGAATCCAGTTGTTACAAGCATACATAGATTTACAACTGTCAATCCCTGAAGTAATTTTCTATAGGTTGTTCAGATTTGAACTCTGATAAGTGGTCCAAAAGTTTAAGGAGCCAGTATCTTCTCAACAAGACTTTAAAAATATTAAGCTAGAAGAATTTGAGTGGGGGTTGAATCTAAGTTCTATCTGTCCAGTAAAGTGATACAATGGTTAAGGGCATAGCCATATAGCCTGGATTTGAGTCTTTACTATCTCTTAGCTCTGGATCCCGGGACAAGTTATTAACCTCTCTAAACTCAGTCTTCTCTACTGTAAAATGGTGCTAACAACAGCACTTAACCCAGAGAGTTGTTACAATGATTAAACCTAATATATGAAAATGTATACAGAGTACATAGTCTAAAAAGGTTGAAGTTGAAAAATCTTAGAATCTATTTTTTGTGCTTTAGGAGATTTTATTTAGAGATTTTTAACATTAAATAACAAATAGAAGTGAAAAATTATGATTGGTTTTTCTAAGAACAACTTGATATTGGTACAGACAATTGGTACAGATAATTTATATATATGAAAAGAATAAATATTCATTCTCATATTTGGGGCCATCTGCCTGAATGAGATTTAAGGTCTTGGCACTTGAAGTCAACAGTGATGTCTTCGGGAGACCACTGTCTTAATTTTCATCAAGATAGTAAAAGAACAAACAAAAACTATTTCCTTCTTCCATCTAGAGGAAGAGGATTTCCAAAGACATGAGCAACACACTTACTGAAGAGCTAGATTTTCCTAATCCAACCTGACTGACTTAAATCCACATTGAACCCATGTGGTACACACTCATTTTATCTACCTATCAGCATTTCATCAACTTCCTCTCCTGCCATAATCCTCAGGCCAGACTATGGCTCCTCCTTCACTGCTCAGCTGGTTTAAGAGGAAGGGAAATGAAGAATGAGCCAGCAATGAGCGATACACACAAAAAGATACATGGACAGAAGAAGAAGCATCAACACAGCAGCAACTGTAAACCACATACTCAGAAAAGATAAATGTGCCCTCACTTTCCTAGAAGCCCATGTTGTTATTACCTTCAGTCAAGTGTCAAGAGATGGCATTTTAGCTATAAGGTGTGGGGGTTAATATCATGCATTGGCTTGACAGCCTTGGCTAGAATCACACATGCTATGGGGCTTTGAATGATTAGTAAGTCTCAAATTGTTCACATAAAAAATGGTTAATAATGTCTCCATGTCAGCATTATTGTCGTAAGTAACTGAGTTAATGTATACAAAACACAGCACAGGATGTGGCATATGGCACTATACCAGAATATGACAGACAGTAATATTATTATTTGCTACCTAAAATATCTTGGAGGATATTTTACGATGTTTTCTCATTATTCTATGCTAGAACCTACCTCTTCCTAGATTTTTAAGTTAAAAAAAACAAACAAGAAAAACCCAGCTCCAGTCGAAAAGCCAAACAATAGGAGAAAGTGATGAATTGGCAGTGATTTTAAGACCTAAACCAAGTGTGTGCCCACTAAATGACATTCAAAACAAGGGCAATGCTCCTATGAACCGAAAGGTTATGACACCTATTCAATGAACCATATGGAGTTGCAATTTCATATAGTTTATAAGCTGGAAAGAAATGTAGAGAATCTCTAACTCTATATACTCATCTTAGAGATGAGTGATTTTTTACTTAGAAAACATGTGTTCTGAGGTTACCAGATGGTTAGTCCCCAACATGAGAAGCCAGATATCTCTTTCAGTCTATCCTCCAGGACTAGTAAGTTTCCCTCTAATTTATTCCTACCCTTAATTATGAACTACACTAAAGGTTCTTGTTAGGAAGAGAAGACCTCTAAAGCAATTCTGGAGTGCCCTTGAATGCTAACAAAAGCAAACAGTTGGGACAGTAACACTTTATATTAGATTTTTGGGATGCTTAGATGATATCATTTCCCCATTTCATTCCAAGACAGTATTTCTGGATTCTAGTCTCATGGCTCAAAGTGATAAGAAAAAGTCAAGCATAGAAGGTAGTGTTTACCTGAATAATTGGAACAGCTTCTTATGAGCTGTTTTATTTACTCTTTGGGTAAATATATTTATTATTCAGGCAGTTTACTTTTATGCATTACATATTTATACAACATTTTAAATGCATATGGTTTTATAAACCCTGTCTAATGTACATTGTACACTGACAATAATTACCAGAAATTGAAGCATGTCATAAAAAATTGTATGAAACTTCAGAGAATTTCTAGCCTCTGTTTTACTACTGATATAACCACAGTGGGATTTGCAGAATCTCATTGCCAAACCATCTGAAAGAACAATCATTTTTCTCTAGTAATCTATTTTTAGTTGAACAAATATCTTCGTGGTAAACTCACACAACTGTTATTGACTTATAAACAAATAATTGCAAAGTATTTCTAGGTTGTTGTTTAAGCCCACTCAGTGACATCATAAATGGCAAACATCCGTTTTTCTCTTCTTTTGTGCCAGGAAATGTGTCAAACAAGAATTAAATTTTAGTTCAGGGCTTCTCTACTGCAGCACTGTTGACATTTGGGGGCTAGGAAATCATTTGTTGTAGGAACTTGTCCTCTGCATTGTAGGATGTTTGGAGCATCGCAGGCCTCCACAGTCTAGATGCCAGCAGCCCTCCTTGCCCAGTTGTGGCAATCAGAAATGCCTCTAGGCATTGCCACATGTCCCCTGATGGCAAAATTACCCCTGTGGAGAACCACTGCTTTAGCTATTTGAATTCTCTCAGTAATCCCATGAGGTATGTATTACTATCTCCATTTTCTAGATGAGGTGACCAGAAGCTTCAGGACCCAGACAGAAAGAGGAAACGAAATCAACTGCAGATCCCAATAATTCAATCACTGAATGATACCACCCCATTCAAAGACCCAGAGGAACTTCAAATCAAGTTCGCATCCACAGATCTTCCCAGCCATACTGAAATGGAGAGACTCCTTTTAATTTTTTATAAACTTTATTTTTTTTTTACGTTTTATTTGTTTTTGAGAGACAGAGCAAGACAGAGCACAAGCGAGGAGGGGCAGAAAGAGAGGGAGACAGAGAATCCAAAGCAGGCTGCAGGCTGTGAGCTGTCAGCACAGAGCCCAACACAGAGCTCAAACCCATGAACCACGAGATCATGACCTGAGCCAAAGTAGGACACTTAATGACTGAGCCATGTAGGCGCCCTGGAGAGATTCCTTCTAAAAAGGTACACACTGGAATGCCTGGGTGGCTCAGCCAGTTAAGCGTCTGACTCCTGATTTCAGCTAAGGTCATGATCTCCCATGAAATCAAGTCCTGTGTCAGGCTCTGCACTGGGTATGGAGCCTGCTTCAGATCTTATTCCCTCTGTCCCTCTCCCCCACTTTCATAAATATATATATACACACACACATATATATATGCTTTTACTCTCATATGCAATGTATGAATCATTTTGGGTTATGCTGCAGTCACAAGGAATATGTAGTTTTTAGTGGCTTAAAATACCAGAAGTTTGTTTCTGGTTCATGATATGATATGTCATGGGCTTTGCTCCATCATTCCAGGAAGCAGGTCAAGGATAAGGACTGGTGCATCCGCTGTAGGATGCTAACAGAACCAAATGATGGTGCTTTAAGCTTCTACTCAGAAGTGGCACAGATCCCTTAAATTCAGTTTACATGGTCAAAGCAGGAGATGTGGCCAATTATGAAGCGAGTGGGCAGGGAAACATATTCCTCCATGAGGAAAGGACTAAGTTGAAGGTAGGGCAGGTAAAGAGCATTCTAGTAGGGAAGACAGTAAATATTTTTGAAAAATAATACAGCTTTAATACTGCTCTGAAGAGTGATTAGAGGTAATGTCATATAGGAAAACAACTTGCTTTTTACCCAACCAAAATGCCCATATCTGTGTTTCCTTGAAGTATCAGTTTGAGAAAGTAACCCTTTTATGGCAGCCAAATGCCAGAAATGGAATTGGTACCCATTCAACAGTTTAGAACCCCAAACACTAATATAGCTGAGCTATCACAAGACAAATGGATGGTGGTCTAATGTTGAAAGGCTGACCAAACTCCTTTCCTTCTCTGTGAATCTGTTCCATGATCTCTTACATAGGAGCTCTAAAAAATATTCAGCTTCTACCTGGTTTCTAGGCTATTCTGAGTAAGAAGCATATCAACTTCTAAGAAGAGCAAGAGCTCTGTGCTCCGTATTTGGTGAGAAAACATTGCATCAATCATGGGCATCTGTGGAAGAATACAGCACAAGCTACTCATTTTAAGGCTGCCACTACACAAGCCTCTCCCCTGCCCTACCTGTCCCACCCTTCCCTCTTCTTGCTTCCACCCCCCACAGGAAAATATCACACAATCTCTGGGGAAAACTTGTGATTAAAAATCATCGAGGCCACTATAAAACAAAAAGTTATTTTTTTCCCAAATGCTCTTAAATACCAGTCATTTAAGGAGTTACATAGTAAGTACATTTGAATTGAAGTATATGTGAGAGGAACAGAGACAGGAAGAAAGGAGGGTAAGGAAAAGACTATGGGAGAGTATGAGAGATTAAAGATGGTGGCAAATCCTTGACGCTCCTCTGAGATGTGAAGTCTAACTTGTCCACCCTTGATTTTGAACTGGCATTAATGACTTTCTTGATCAACAGAACGCAAGAGAAGTGACTTTCTAGGACTTTTGAGGGTAGCTAACTGTGCCTTTAAGACTTACACCTTCAGCTCAAGTCTTTTGGAATGTTTAATGTTCCCCCCCAGAATTTGTTGAATTCCTAACCCCTAGTACCTGTGACATGACATTATTTGAAAATACAGTCTTTGCAGTTGGAATTAGGTTGAGGTTAAACTGGATTCATGGGGACCCTAAATTCGATGACTATTATCCTTATATAGAAAAATCTATTAGGGGACACAGAGAAGCACACAGAGGGAAGATGGCCATGTGAAGACAAAAGCAGGGATTGGATTAATGGAGCTACAAGCCAAGAAAAGCTAGGAAGAGGCAAGGAAGGATACTTCGCTGGACCTACCCAGGAAGCATGGCCCTACCAACACTTGGATTTTGGACATCTAGTCTCCAAAGCTGTGATAAAATAAATTTCTATTGTTTTAAGTCATTCAGTTTGTGTGAATTTGTTCCATCAGCCCCAGGAAACAAGTACACTGGTCTTGGGCTGCTCCTTCTGAGAACCAACACTCCCTTCATATGATGAGAATCACAAGCCACACAGAGGCTGTCCATGTGGATATTCATCAACAGACTTTGCTGAACTTCCATTCCATAGCCAGAATCCAAAGCTAGACACCCCAATTGAAGCTAGAGGTTGTGAGTTAAATGGTCATCTCCAAAGCTAATACCCTGTAGATTTGAGATGATCTGCCTAATAACCCCTTCTGGGATTCCTGGTCTGCAGAATTGTGAGTGAAATAGAATTGTTTCAAGCCACCAAGTTTGGGAGTAATTTGGTCCATGGTCATAATTAAGTGGAACAGAACCCCGTACCTAAATGTGAACTACATAATGAAAATCTCAAACTTACAGTCATGGCTTTGGAATAGGCCACAGGCAAAAACTAGGACTTTGAGGAATCTACTGGTGAAGGCTTGAAGAACAAGGAGGAAAATATTGGATTAAAAAAAATAGAAGGGGCACCTGGGTGGCTCAGTCGGTTAAGGGTCCGACTTCGGCTCAGGTCATGATCTCATGGTTCATGAGATTGAGCCCCGCATCAGGCTCCATGCTGACAGCTCAGAGCCTATAGCCTGCTTCAGATTCTGTGTCTGTCTCTCTCTGTTCCTCCCCCACTTGTACTCTATCTCTCTCTCTCTCTCTCTCTCTCAAAAATAAGTAAACATTAAAAACAATTTTTAATGGAGTCTTTGTAATGTAGGGGCAAAAACAATTGGCAACCTCCTTGACTGACACAGCCTGGAAAAATGAAGTTTGCCTACTGAATTCTTGACTTTACTGAGAAAGACATCTAGACATAATGTATAGATTGCCAACTGGCCCAGAAAAATCCTTAAATTTCTGACCAAGGAAATAATTAGCAAAATAAATGATGTTTTAAACCACTTCTGTTTGGGGATAGAGAGAAGAAAGGAGGTAGGAGAATAGCAAAGAGGAGTGTGATAGATTAAGGATGATGACAAATTCTTGACACTCTTCCAGCTGAGAGCTGAAATTGAATTTCCCTACCCTTTAATTTGGACTGCTAATACATAGCACTTATTCCACAGCAGTGAATAAGTGAAACAGGGGAAAATTCAATAAGAGAACAAGAGAAGAAGACCATGTACACTGTAAATGTTCTGGACTAATAATAAAATGTGAGATACACGCCTGCCTCTTAATGCCTGAGTACTTTACCTGTTGAGTGTGATTCAAATGTTTAAAGATTATATGCACAGTCCTAACATGGTCAATAACACAAACCTGCTACTTTACACCATGTTTGATCAAAGAAGCAGCTCTGTGTTTAATTCTGGAGGCAAATCTAACTGTTGTATTTATTGAGAAGTGCCAGCTTTGTTTCTAAAGTGGTAGCTCCCTCAGGGATTTTCAAGGATAACACTCTTGCCTTAGGCACTGGCTTCAGAACCTTCATCTGACCTAAGATGTGACTTCATTATATCCTTTCAAATATAAAAGATATACACAAAGCACAAAACCCCTGACACAAGTGTTTAAGTGTTGAATAGTGAAGACACAATACTTTTGCCTTTCTTTGTAGGTAAACCTTCTTGTTTCACCAACTATTTAAATAACCAACACTCTATAAAAAATAAAAATATGTAGGGGCACCTGGGTGGCTCAGTTGGTTGAGCGTCCAACTTCAGCTCAGGTCATGATCTCACAGTTCGTGGATTCAAGCCCCGCATCAGGCTCTGTGCTGACAGCTCAGAGTCCACAGCCTACTTTAGATTCTATGTCTCCCTCTCTCTCCCCTCCACACCTCTTGCATTCTCTTCCTCTCTCAAATATATATAAGCACTAAAAATGTAAAAAAATAAATAAATAAAAATAAACAAATAAGTAAAAATATGTAAAAATCCAGGATCAGAAACATCCAGGTAAGGGGTGCCTGGGTGGCTCAGTCGGTTGGGAAGCCAACTTCAGCTCAGGTCAGGATCTTGTGGTCCATGAATTTGAGCGCCGCATCAGGCTCTGTGCTGACAGCTCAGAATCTGGAGCCTGCTTCAGATTCTGTGTCGCCCCTCTCTCTCTGTCCCTCCCATACTTGTGCTCTGTCTCTCAAAAGTAAATGTTAAAAAAAATTAAAAAAAGAAAAAGAAACGTCCAGGTAGACTTAAAAGTAACCAATTATGAAGAAATACTCAACCTAATGTTAGTTATTAAGCTGAACTTGAGTCTGAACATCCAGACAGCTAAACAGAAAAAGAAAGTATCTGTTGCCTGCTTCTCAGTGAAAGTGAGAAGAAAATATTTCCATTGCAAAGGAGAAACAAAGTTAATTTGTGTCACAGAATTCTGAAAACATTCCTTAGGAAACTGCCACTAAGGACACCATGATCTCAAGATCATCTCTACACTTAGCACCTTACTCAGAAGCACATTTCTATTAATATGTTTCTTCAAGATTTTCTAATGAATGAAAATATAATTCTAAAGCTCAACTCAGTCACAGAAAGATACAAACCAGTAAAACATACCCAAAAATAGCTCTACTTTTTTCCTCCTCTAATAAACTATGCACTTTTAAGGTTAAAACAAACAGGGGTGCATGGGTGGCTCAGTCAGTTGAGTGTCCAACTTCAGCTCAGGTCATAATCTCACAGTTTTTGAGTTGGAGCCCCACACTGGGCTCTGTGCTGACAGCTCAGAGCCTGGAGCTTGCTTTAGATTCTGTGTCTCCCTCTCTCTTTGCCCCTCCCCAACTCGTGCTCTGTTTCTGTCTCTCAAAAGATAAATAAAAAATAAAAACGTTAAAACAAACATGTTTTTCTTCTCAAAACCCCGTACATATGCACCTAGCATATGTGGCACATAGTATCACACCAATGGGCCACAGTTGTGTTTTAGGAGCACATCTGAAGCCAGGGCCCTTATTATAGAAACAAAATTTACTTCCTCTCACAGTTGTTAGACTGCCTCATCTTCAGACTCAGAAAGATGACAATGTGATGTTTTTACACTGTATTGGAATGTGTAGTAATACATAAATGTGTGTGCTCATATATGGAGTTCTGGAAACAGAAATCAAATGTTACTATGGGAGTTCTCTGGATGTACTCCCCTTTCCTTTTCTCCAGTGCACTGCAGCGTGAAATGTTTACAGCTCATATCTCATACACAACTAAAGCAGAGCCTTACTCACTAGAATACTGAGAACAAGTGGTTCATGTTGGTTACACGTTAAAATAACCCCAAAGTTTTGGGGAAAAAAATCAAGGCCACCAACACAATTAAAAAGAGGCATTACTGGAGGCAACAGCAGTATGAAATCTCAATTGTGGGAAGAGGAAATCACTGCACAAGTTTGATGGAGATTTGCAGAGAATGCGTCACAAAGCTGTTCAATGCTAAGGCAGGTGACTTTCATTGCTGTCTCAAGGGCCACATTGGACTAAAACTCTCTCTAGTCGTCACTCCACATTGTGCTAAAATGGAATGGAGCATCCAGGAAGAGATTTAATGTCTTTACCATTTACAAAAATACAAAACAAAGCAAAACAACTCAACTCCACAGAGAGGCCTGTTAAGTTGCACTTACCTCCAGAGCAAGGGGCAATCTGTGCCCGTTGAGTGGGGGAAACGTGCCACTTTTGTCTGTCTTACAGCCTTACAAGCACCCTGGGTGCCGAAGAGGAGCAGATTAGACAGGGGAAAGTATTCAGGGGATGATATTGTGGAAAAATGGGTGTAGCCCCATCAAACAGCTAGTACTTTTATGAGTGTCTGCTCAGACCAGAGGACAGAAGCAAATGAGCGCTACAGAGCAGAGAGTAAGTGCTCTGCACCACAGGGAGCTTATGACCTAGTCAAAAAGAGACATCATAGAATGTTCCACTTAGATGTGCCCTAAGACATCATCTGGTCTGGTGGCTTTCAAATTCTCCTCCTGTTAGTTCTCCATGACTCACTCAGAGGTTACCATGGGAAAAGAAGGAAGACCCATTCAACGGAGAAGTCTCCAACTTTAAAAAGAATAGCTCTACTTTCTTTTAATACTATTTAAAGAGAGAGCGAGCGAGAGAGAGCAAGTGAGCATGGGAGACAGAGAGAGAGAGAGAAAATTCCAAGCAGGCTCCATGCTGTCAGCACACAAACCCACGAACTATGAGATCATGATCTGAGCTAAAATCAAGAGTTGGACACTTAACCAACAGAGCCACCCAGGTGCCCATCTGATATGCTTTCCATATCAGATGTGTAAAAACATCTCAATGCTAGTCCACTGAAAAGAAAATTTGAAGGCCTTTGAAGAAAATGATTAGTCATTTGTGATAGAAATCTCTTGCTTTGTTTCCCAGTACCTTTTTACTCCTCTCTGGGTCTTCAATCTGACTTAAGATCTGACAATTCCTCCACTGTATATAATTTAGGAGGAATTAACCCTGTCATTGGCTACAGTAGTAAAAATAGCCGGTCAATTTGTCTCTTTTATTCTGTCTCTCTGGCCACAGTAACTGGTTACAGAAAGAGTGTGTGACTCAAGGCAGATCAAACAGAGCCCAAAAGATTCAGTTCAGAGCTCTCAGATTAGTCACCTTCATTTATAAGGATTACTGAAAGGATGGGAATGAACCATTCTCTGGTTGGTAAAAACACCTTCACAAGAATGCCACCCAATGTAGAGAGAGGACTCCTGTGTTCTGCTTTGTCTAAAGCCAGCACTATCCCTGGGGTTTAGTTACATGACAAAGAAACAAAATTCTCTTTTTTGTGTATAGGTTTGTTTTCTGTCCTTTATAACCTGAAAATCCTGCCTCATGCCCTATGATGATTTTAAAGAGAGAAGTGAGGTCCCCATTAGGCAAGGTGAATTATCCAGTGTTACAAAGCTACTAAATGGATACCCTCAGCTGGAACCTAAGGATTCTGACTCTTAGCCTTGTGCTCCTAGTAGTCCAGTTATCCTGTACATTCAAGGCAATATATACTCACAAAATGAGTGGCACTTTAAACACAGTGCTATTTCTAAAAAAAACTGGGATAAATCTCTTTTTTAAAAATAGCCCATCTTATTATGCTAACATAATTTAAAGGAAACATGTAGTGGATTCCCTTCATTGTGCTTAGGAATTCAGATTTTCATACATCCTAACTTGAGTGTTCGATTCCATTCTAATGGATTCCTGTCAGCCCAAGACCATGGTTCAGACACCTTCAGAGAAAGGCCTTCCTGAATCACCAGTGCCTTGTGGACACATGTTGCATTCCGATAGCACGGAGTCCCTGAATCCTCTCCCCTCTCCCCAGAACCTCAACATGGAAGTAACAGTAGCAGTAATTGACCATGTCAGAGCAAACAAATTCCCTCACGAGAATTACAGTTTGAAAAATCCTCCCTCTCCCTCTTTGTATTTTCACTCTTTTTTTTTAGGTAAGAAAATTTTGCAAATTTATATGCTAATACACTATAGTTCATTTCGTTCTATGAGTAACCAGCTGCTAACCTCGGGCAAGGAAGTTCACCTCTCTGAGTCTATTTCCTGGCTAGAATAAATCCTCTCTAAATTCTCTTTCAGATCTAGCAATCTCTGAAACTATGAACTTATAGCACATCAGACACAGGACAAATTTTAGCTGCAGAGAAGCCCTACCTTGGACATGTGGGTGGGTATGGAACAGCTGGATATGGGCTGCTGAAACAAAACATCTCAGTGCAAAAGGCCAATGTTTTTGTAAATGTTTTCCCAAAAGCTGTGTGGAAATGTTCAAGGTAGACAGTTGCTATTCAAAAAGGCGATTCTTGCAAATGTTTGAAGATCAGAAGCAAATCTTGGTGTGTGTGTGTGTGTGTGTGTGTGTGTGTGTGTGTGTGTGTGTGTGTGTGCGCGCGCGCCTATTTCCATAAAAAACATATTGATCTGAAAGGAGTAGATTTATATAAACCCAGAGGCTGTTCCCAGTGTATATTTGATGAAAATTTTCGAAATTTCTAGGGAGCTTATAAAGTTTTTTAGGATGTAAACTTCGGGGTGGAAATGTCATTTCCCAATAGTAACTTGGTAAACAGATGGCATAAAATGTTTCTTCTTTTGGTCACTGTTATTCTAGTTCCAAATTAAATGGAGGCATAGTGCGATCAAAGATATTTTGAACTTTGAACACAGACCTGGTTTTAAATGAAAGCTCAAGTTGAAATTTACCTGAAGAGATCCTGGGCAGATTACCTAAGCTCCAAACTCAGTATGCATTTCTATCTATGGAGTATATGTCTATATATACTATACAAAGGGGATAATATCTAAAAGATGGAAATGCTTGATGGAATATTACTCAGTCATAAAAAAAAAGAGTGAAATCTTACCATTTGGGACAACATGGATAGACCCAGAGGGTATTATGCTGAGTGAAATAAATCAGACAGAAAAAGATAGACACCCTATCATTTCACTTATGTGTGGAATCTAAAAAAAATAAAACAAGCAAAACCAGAAATAGGCGAGAATTTGTGGCTGCCTGGGGTGGATGGGAAAAATAGGTGAAGGGGATTAAGAGGCATAAACATCCAGTTACATAATATATAAATTGTGGGGATTAAAAGTACAGCATAGGATAGCCAGTAATACTGTAATCACTCTATTGTGGCAGATGGTGACTATGCTTATGAGCTTTCTGTAACATAATTGTCAAGTGGCTATGTAGTGTACCTGAAACCAATATTTTATGTTAATTACACCTCAATTTAAAAAAAAAAGATGAAAACATTTGAGAGCTAAAATGCCAAGTAGCATACGATAGACATCACTAAATATTTCAGCCCCCTGCTGCACTATAATACAGTCCTTTCTCCAAATGTTCCAGATGCAGGAGTGTCTTCTAGAGTTGATTGGCTTATTATGTGACAGATCCTAAAGCAGTCACTGTTGTCGCTATACCACTTTCCTGGCTTACCATGATGACTGGGCTCTTTGGGAAAGGACAACGTGTTCTTACAAGGAGCCAGGCACAGTGCAAGGAAAAGTCACATTTGTGGTTCTGTTTAATCCTCACAACATCCTGGGAGTTACTGACACTGCAAAATTCACGTGGTGCCCAAGCACCTGCTGATGATGGCCACTCTCTATCCTGTGGGTGTCTTCTCTAGTCACAGCTTTTATGTTTCCATCAAGATCTCTTATTTGACACTATATTCCTTTTTGTATGTTTTTGCCCAAGTGATTAAGCGTACTAAAAGATTTCAACCGATAGCAAGGCAAGGAATCACTGGGTTATAGAAATGTTTTAAGTATCTCAACCATATAGCTAACTGTATACAGAACTAAGTGGTATACAAAATTAGTCCTCAGTATCCTTTATGCCTTTCTTAGAGAATCCTTTATCCACAACCACCCCCCCCCACCCCTCTCCAAATTCAAAATGTCTCATGAGACAGAAGTGCCTTTCTTGGTTTTCTCCTAAATCTTTCCCCTTACCCCTACATTCAACGGGAACATCTGTCTTCTCATTTTTCTTGTTTCATGTTTTCCCTTCTCCCACTCCCTCTCTCACCTTATTTTTCTTGCAGTCTATTTCATTCTTTTCTTTTTAAAACTGACTTACAATGAATTTCTTTGCTATCCCAAATTCTTGCTAGTTTTGGGGGGGGGGTTGTTTTTTTAGCTCAACATGATTTTGCCTATCACCCTCTGAGACATGCTATATTTAACCTTAGCATAAGAATTTACTTTACAATGAAATGACCCAGGAAAGGGAGACAGAGTAGAGAGTGTCTTCTAGGCTCTGTGGGAGGAAGGAAGTGGCACTTTTAATCAAAGTTTGATTGGGGGAGGTAAGGGAGAAATCACTGTATATAAGCTTTAACTATTTGAATGTATAGATTTCAGAAACTTTTAGAATAAACAAATGGGAACATCAGAATGGTATCAGATAGTAAGAAAGAAATGGAAACAATTGAAATAACAGAAGAGAGACACTGGTAAAGAGAAGAGACAAAGCATTTCCTTATCCCGGTGTTTATCCATTTTCTCTGAAGGAGCCATAAATCCCCAAGGGTAACTGGACTGAGGCTTGCAGAAAAGACTACTGGGAACCCTCAAGCTCAAATGAGCAGAAAGAAACTTCATGATGAGAACGAACTTCAATACCCTCTTCCAAATAGTCTCAATGTAGTCACAGCAAAAGCCTTTATAAAATTCTCAAATTGTAATAGAAGTGTAGGAAAACATATTTACCTCTTCTTAGAGGCAGCAGCCTATTTCTTTAAAATTTGAGAATTCAGAGGGTTAAACCCAAAAGCCAAGCCAAGAAAATTATCATTCTTAGTACAAATTTTGATACAATCCATTCAGAGAAAATAATATTTACTTTGCCCATTATTTATTATTAATCAGAGATCACATTAAAATTGTAGAAGCCAGTATATTGTATTTTCAGTTGATGGAATGAGGAAAGATCACTTCTGTTTCTCCTTTCTACTCATTGGGAAGCTTTATTGAAACAAATTCACTGAAATGTTAAGTTTTATCAGTTTGTGATTTTAACTTCCTTCTGGTGTAGAGTGTTTTTAGAGACACAGTCAGGATGTGCTAGGTTATGCTCTGATAATAAATGATGCTCACATCTCAATGACTTCCAAAAACAATGGCTTATTGGTCATTCTGCATGTTCATCCTGGATCAGCTGGGGACTTTGCTCAGAGGCTGATAAAACAATTACAGAATTTCGTATTTCTATATAATGTGACAACTATAGAGATGTTGTTGAGATCAGGGTGTCCTCAGCGACAACTCTCTAAGGAGTACTATTTTCAGAATTCTATGACAAAACAATATATATACTAATTATGTAAAAATAAGAAAATGTAGTTATGTTTTCCAAGCCACAGAACATCCACGTAAGTATACATAAAAGAAACGGGTAAGAGTCATTAGCTTTGGGAGAAAACTAGGTAGCTCAGAACAGGGTTGGACATAGAATTCTTTTTTATTTTATATACATCTGTGTATTTTGATTTTTGTACTATGTGCATGGATTTTATGCTATGTAAATAGTCACTATAATAATTATCTGTAAGTGCCTCTTATCAAGGCTGGTATGCAAAGACTATGAGCCTGGAATATGATAAGCTTGGTTAGTTCATGCAGGAATAAAGCTCATGCCACTGGTCTCACTATTTTGAGTCAACACCTGTAATCACAAATTCTACATGATACAGATTGTGACTCAGAGAGTAGAAATTATGACTTCCAAAATATCATGGGGTTTGTAACAAATATTTCTCTCACTCCACTCCAGAACACATACACATGCACCTGAGAGAGAGAGAGAGAGAGAGAGAGAGAGAGAGAGAGAATATTTCAGTGTCTCAGCTCATAAAGAAACTCTGGAAGTCATGTAGATTAATTCTCCACATAAAAGGATTTTTAAGCTGTGTTCTATGTTGCCTCAGAGTCCACTTTAGGGTATATAAGAAGGTAGCCATTTGATAGGATCAGATCATGCTTCAACAAGAGCTACTCTGTTTTACATAAGGAGTTTTTACCATAAGGTATCATCTGGAAAAAAAAATGATTCTAAAAATGTTTGAAGTCCACTGATGTGAGAATCTCCTGTATAACATGCTAGTAAGAAACAATCCAACTTCTGCAGAAGTACCCTTAAATGCTAAGGAATTCACCACCTCATTACGTGCTTGGATGGTTCAAACTTCTAGAAAGTTGGTCTTACACTAAGCCAAAATCTGCCTCCCTATAACTTTGATCAATTGGTTCACATTCTTGCTTTGGGCTATTTAATTGCTGGTAGAGATTTTAGTTGCTTCCCTGAAGGCAGAAGACTTAATGTTTTGTAACTACTATTGATCTTTGGCCAGCTTTGGCCTGTAGCTGGGCAGCTAGATAATTTATTTCTCTTTGAGGTTCTCTGATACTATTTCTGGGTTACATTTTCTGTTTTACTTTTTCCAGCTTTCATTTCTTTATGTGAAGAAATTTGAATACATGATCTTTTTTTTGTCTATGAGCTACACTTTTTCACAGAGAGACCAATTAACTGTTAATTATTAAATGTGTGGGTGAGAGGGCACAGATACATATTTATAGCTCAAATGAAGGCTTGGGATAATTTAGATTAAATATTATGAAAATCTTTATAACGGTAATATTAGAAAATTAAGTAATGGAACAAGCTGCCAAGAAAGTTTGCATAATGACTGTCACCAGAGGTATTCAAGGCAGAAATAACCACCTGTTGGGAAATGATGGTGTAGAGCTAATTACATCTTCTGGTTATCATCTGTGGATATTCATCGAGACTACCCTCTTCAGGTTACTTGAGATTTTAGTGATTTTAAAAGCTTCAATTTAAGCATATTCATAGAAACACATGCCATCATCACTACTTTTTAAAAATTACTATAAGATGCTTGGAATTTTCAGTCCTTAACTCAATCCTTAGGACATAATCCAAAAAAATATATCAAAGCACAATTTTCACTGTAGCTTTATTTATAGGAGTACATAACTTAGAAACAATCTAAATATCAAAACATAGTAAAATGGTTAATAACTTATAGTATATGCATGCAAGGAAATATGGGGTACACAATTAAGTTGTATTCACAGTTTGTAATAGCATGGAAAATCCTGCTGATATAGTATTAAGTGGAAAACCATGGCCTTAAGTTGCATACAAAATATGATTCCAACTATGGGGAAAACATAATGGAAAAAATGGTGGAGCATTTCTAGCAAAATGAAGGAATATTTTAAGGCAGGCCACTTCCTCTGCTATGAATACTTAAGAAAACTAGATTAAGGGGCGCCTGGGTGGCTCAGTCGGTTGGGCGGCCGACTTCGGCTCAGGTCATGATCTTGTGGTCCGTGAGTTCTAGCCCCACGTCGGGTTCTGTGCTGACAGCTCAGAGCCTGGAGCCTGCTTCATATTCTGTGTCTCCCTCTCTCTGACCCTCCCCTGTTCATGCTCTGTCTCTTCCTGTCTTGAAAATAAATAAACTTTAAAAAAAAAAATTTTTAAAAAGAAAACTAGATTAAAATCTATGAAAAACCAAGTAATTCAGTCAAAATTAAAATTTAATGAAAGAGAAAAAGGAAAATCCTCAGACACCAAAATAAAGACGGAACTCAAAGCCAGTGCAATCTAGTGTATGCTGATAGACCCAGAAAATAGTGCCAGTGAGTAGGCCCTGGGAATAGGGAGCTAAGACTTCTTTGCTCCCATATAGAGCTGTAGCTCTACTCAAATGTGGGGGATAAGCTTAGGAATCCCCCAAGCTTACACCAAAGGGTTGACAAGGCATAAAGAAATACAAAGTTATAAAATGCTCACACCCGAGTTTGGGTAAATCAGATTGGCACCCCAAGAATGGGGGGGTGCAAAGACACCCCATGAATAGGGAGGCACAAAGGGGCCAGGATTAGCGAAGTGCAAAGACACCCCAAAGTAGAGGGGGGGGGCAGAGCCCCCAAAACAGACAGGGATAGGCAAAGGCCTAAAATAGATAAGGCGCAAAGGTGCCCGATACATAGGTATATGAAATTAACAAGATTAGATATTCAGGGTGAAAGCACCCCCAATCTAGCACTATGGCAGAAAAGCTGCTTTCACAGGAGGATAGGGTCAGGTTAGGTAAATTGGTGAATTGGACTATGGACCACTGCACTTCAGGCACAGCAGCCCAGGGCAGAGATGGTTAACAAAAGAAAAGGTGCCTTGTCAACTCTGAGGTTACTCTCCTACCTGTCTCATCCCCTAGGCTAGCTAAGTTAAACAGAGGTGCTGCCTCATGTTCACTGTGAACAACCTTCCTCCCGGCTGCCCAGAGCCCGGATTTTGTTTTGTATTAACCCAAACCCCTAACCTCAAATAGCCTCAAGACCCTCTTTCCCTCACGCCCATGCATTAATGTTCACAAATTTATTGTCTCCTTGTGCACCTTCATAACCATGTTTGTAAGCCTACTGATCGTAATAAAAATGGGCCAAGGACCCTTATTTGGGGCTCTTGTCTTTTTCCGGACATTAGTCACCTCTCGCTTTAATCCTGCAGCCGCTCTTTTGCTGGCCAAAAGAGAACTTTAGACTTAGAGTCTATGACATTCAAACTATAGAAAACTATGGCTGCTTCATAAAACTAAGACTCTAAAAATCCCCAAGATGAAGACAATTAAAAAGCTACAAACAATGCCACAGAAAAAGAAACTTGCTAATTGCTCTTGGATCTGAGTGGGCAGAGGTAGGAAAAGGGTATTTTTTTTCAAACCTTTGCCATGCTTGTATATGGAGTCCAAACACATATAACCTGGCAAGTGTGGAAATTCTGGTCTAAGAGCAAAGATATACCTGGGGTCCCAGCAGAAGGGAGTAACAAAAACCCATGTAGGTATTCATCTATTGCTTACAGTGGGACTTGCAGAGAGAAAACCACCCCAGCTGAAGTTGAGCCTGCCACTAAAAAGTTACTAACAAAACAAATAAATCCATAAATTAGAATCTGGAAAAGACAGGAATCAGACAGACATAGCACTCAGAGCGCCAGATATAATATAACAATATGGGACAATAAAGTAGCATATTTAAAGCTATTAAAAGTATTAAAAAAAAACTAAGAGCTATAATAAAACAAAATGATGCTCTTAAAAAATGTCATAGACAGATTTGGATGGGTATAATTCTAGAAGGACATATAAAAGGGCAAACAAAATATTAATAATAATTAGTGGGCTACTGAGCTCATAAAAGAAAATCATCTAGAATAAAGCCCAAAGAGTTAAAATGGCAAATATATGCTGAACATTAATGGGTATGAAGTATTAAATTAGAAGGTTTGAAATAATCTAAATGGCAGGTCCAAAAGGAGAGACCAGGAAATTTTGGATGAAAAAAAAAATATTTAGAAATAATGAAATATATTTCTATTGAAATATAGAAAAATGTGAAACTTTGTAGTAAATTCTCAAGAATAAATGATTGACAAAAATTCATCCCAGGATGCACCTATCATATTTTGCATGCAAAACACCACAAAGAGCAAACATCTTAAGTACCATAAAAGGGCAAAGACAAATTACCTACAATGGAAGAAAAATTAGAGAAACAGAGATCTCAGATCAAACTCAGAAGCCCTAAGACAGTAGACTTCTACCTTCAAAGAACTAAGAAGAAAGAAACACGACCTAAAAGTGTATGTCCAGCTCAACTACCATTGGAGAATAAGGGCAAAATAAAAACATTTCAGGCAAACAAGACTGAGAAAATTTACTAATCAGGAATAATCACTACAAAATACACTATTTAAAAAATATATACTAGTTAAACCGTTAAGGAAGACGTAGGATGAAAGAAGTAATGTGTACAGAGAAACAGATAAACCTGTGCATAAATCTGTACTTCTCTTAAACATAAAAAACGGGCTAGCCACCTTAAGGATAAAAACAAATTGAAAATAATAGAAGAGGCACCTGGGTGACTCAGTAGGTTGAGCATCCGACTTCGGCTCAGGTCATTATCTTATGATCTGTGAGTTGGAGCCCCGTTTCAGGCTCTGTACAGATAGCTCAGAGCCTGGAGCCTGCTTCGGATTCTGTGTCTCCCTGTCTCTCTGTCCTTCTCCTGCTTGTGCGTGTGCTCTCTCTCTCTTAAAAATTAAACATTTTAAAAAAAGAAAATAATAGAAAGTGATGAACAAGAAGTTAAGGCAAAAGACACTATTAGAAGAAAAGAAAAATGTTTCCTAATGATGAAAGGAACAATTCCCCATTAAGATATAATCATGAACTAAGGTGGACCTAAAAACATAGCATCAAAAGTCAACATGACATCAATGGAGAACTAATAGTATTAGAGAAAATCCTTTCTGAGGGCCTCAGCCTCTACCAGTTGGCTCTCAGTTTCACATATAAGACCAGAGATATTACGAAATGTGTTTTTGTATTAAGCAGGGAGATGTGTTTGCAAAAGGAGCACTGTGATAGGTAAAGGTGGAAAATATTTTGGCTTATTCCATCAAGAGCAGAATTCACGTATGATTCACAAACAAGGCTCCAGAAGGGAACAAGGGTAATGAAAACGTAACTATGAACCCAGCTAAGGGCAACATGAGATACAGTTCTTAATGTGGCATATCTCTACCCTCTCAGCTACAGAATACTGAATAGCTGACCCTGCAGAGAAGACTTGCCCTTCTTAAACCTCCTTGTTGCTGGTCTTCCCTGCATCCGCTCTCTGGACCTCTCTGCTCTCTGCTGGTTTGAGATTATTCAGGGATATCCATGGCTGCTGAAATATGCCTTCACTTTCCAGTTCCTATAGCCTGTCCTATCCCTGTCCTGAGTGTTATTTGGTGAGATTTATATTCTGTGAGTGACCAAGCCTTATGTGAGGAAGCAACAGCACTCCCTTCTCATTTCAAAAGGCATAGTATTTATTCCATGTTATTCTCCTACCTCCTAGAACTTATAGAACTTCTGCTTTGCTTCTGAAATTCCATGAAATTTGCCACTCAGTATGCATAGTATCTTCATTTTGACCTTGTACATGGACGTAGTTTGTAAATGACACTTGTATCTTGATAAGGATACATCTGTCCTGAAGGTCAGTCAGTGAGAGGATTTTAGATACGTAAGATCAGATTCGTTCTATACTTTGTTACATTGAAGTCCAAAAATTCACTATCCTTGCTAATTTTGTCATCCATTACTTCTACTAGTTATTAGGGGATAAATGTTTTCAGTAAGAGTATGGATTTGGTTGACAGAGTCAAATTTTTATAAACTATTAAGCTTGATCTAATGTGCATGTACAGAAGCTTACATGTCATTAAAAACGGATTATTCTTATCAAACATACAAGAATCATTCCTAAAAATTGAGCATGAACTATGAAAAGAGTCCTAACGATACTAAGGAACAACTACCTTACATAATAGATCCTTTGATGATATTACATATTAATAATCAACCAAAAATGGGAGGTCAACAAAAAAAATTAAAAAATAAAAAATAGTTTCAAATGTTTAATGTGTTGAGGAAGAAATCAAAATTGCAATTAATGATCTTTTTAAAATAATGAAAATTTTAAAATAATGAAAACAATGATAGTCTAATCACCAAATGGTGTTAAGCTAATGTCAGTGTATATGTTCAAATATAGATCTTTACCTCATACCAAATAAAATAACTTCCAAATATATTGGTGCGGGGGAAAAGTACACCCTTTGATCTCTTGGAATATAACACTGGTGAAACTCTGTCAATGGGGTAAGAAATGGGTTTATTCAACAAGTCATAAAAAGTATGAACCATAAATTAAAATGTTTATAAACTTTATTATACTATTTTAATGTACAAAAATTTTATAAATTTTACTATTCTATTTTAATGCACCAAAAAGGTAGCATATTTCAAGCTTAAAACACCAACAGCAGACTGAGAGATGACATTTTCAAGGTACAAAATTATTAAAATCAACTGACATACACAGTCAAATCAACATGAAAGGAAAGAATACTGTAGAAGAAAAATGCAAGGATATGGAAAAACAGGCAATAAAAGTGGAAATAAAAATGGCTGTTATATTTGTGAAGAGATACTTAACCTATCTAGTAGTCTGTGACATGTAAAGTAAAATAATACTGAGATAACATATAAATGATATAGCCCAAACTGAATAAATGAAAATCTAAAAATATCATTTGCTAACTAGAATGTATGGAAACGCACCATCACTCCCACAGCAGGAAGAAGTATATAGTGTATAATTGCTATTAATAACAATTTGGCATTAAGTAAAGTTGAAAATAGCCCGTGTGTCCATGTTTGCACAATGACATCCATTGACACATTCTTCACGATATTAAAACAAAGGTAAAAGACAATATTAAAACAAAGGTAAAAAAAACAACCCAAGTGTTCATCAACAGGGGAATGAATAACTGTAATATGTATATAGCAAGATACTTTTTAAAAAGTTAAAAAATGAATGAGGTACATGAACCTAATTAAAGAGATGAATATGGAAACCAATGTTGACTGAAAAAAAAAGATGCAGAAACATACATAAAATATGTTTATATAAAGTATAGAACCAAGCAGATCAGAACTCAATATTGTTTGGTCATGGATACGTGGGTCTGTGGTACAACTCTACACCCAAACCCCAGGGTGGTGGCCACATTTCAGAGGAGAGGGATGGAAATGAGATGGTGGGCAGTCAGGGCTTTGATTACAGATTCACAATTTCGAAATTTAAAAAAAAAAAAGACCTTAAACAATTATGGCAAGCTGTTCATGTTTGGTGTATCTGAGCTGGGATTACTTAGGGTTGGGTCATTATGTATGGTTTTTTGCACATTAGAAACAATCCAGAATTTTAAAAGCTTATATTAAAAAGAAAGATTCCCTTTGGTGAAAGGAAGTCCACCAGAAGGTTATGTGTGGTTGTTTCTAGGTGAAGGTATTACAGATTTTGTTTTATACTTCTCTCTACACCTAATTTTTTACATTTTTTCAAGTTTATCTATTTTTGAGACAGAGAGAGAAAGAGCATGAGCAGGGGAGGGACAGAGAGAGAGGGAGACATAGAACCCGAAGCAGGCTCCAGGCTCTGAGCTGTCAGCACAGAGTCCGACGTGGGGCTTGAACTCACAAATTGTGAGATCTCATGACCTGAGCCGAAGTCAGATACTTAACTGACTGGGCTGCCCAGGCATCCCTCAATTTTTATTTAATGAAAATGTTTTATTTTATTAGAGAAAAATTCACTTTATCTAAACGGAAAGACTAGAGCTCTCTGGAGATTTGTTCTGAAACTAAGCTTCCATCATACTGAAAGTGATATGGCTAGAGAGGGTGTCATTTCTTTGAAAAGTTAACAGAAGTATACTTTGGATTCCTTTCAATCCCATTATGCAGGCTGTCCTTGCTAACTGTCAACATGGATGCTAAGATTTATTATCATTGGAATCAGTGGGGCAGAATGAGTTCATTTTGGAACTAAAATTTAGGTTCCTGAGGAACAAAACTTCTCCAAAAATTGCAAATGGTCAGACTGGGTGCATTTATTTCCCTCTATATTTCTGAAGATTACTTCAACTACATAATTTAAGCAGTTTGCTTAGCAAACATCAGATCAGTGCCTCTCACCTGGTTCTGACTGACACTTGTTTGCCTGGAGTTATAGGGAGGACTTTTATAAGCGTTCCTCATGATACGAGGCTCCTAAATTGATATGCTCTGATTTTTTTTAATAATAGGATTTTTTTGTGTGCTGAATAAAACACCAACCTCAACATGTCAGAGGAGAAAATGGATTTCTGATGGGTAGAAAGCATAACTGTGCATCTCTATCTTCTCTAGCACCCAGCCATGCTTATTTGACACAACTTACACTCATATTAGTTATATTTTTAGAACTTTTTTTTTGCAATAGTTATACTCCAAAATTACATTTGCTCCATAGGCATTTAATATACCACTGGATGATTATTGATTTTTTTTCAAGGTCTTTCAAAACCTTGATGTTTCTAAGGGGAACTGTCATCCTCAGCATCTTTGCCTAGACTTAGAAAATATGATTTCATCATGGGCAGTGGACTTAGGCAGCAGGCAAACCCTTTTGACTGCATAGTCTCAAGATTCCTTGGGGTTAATTAAAAATGGACACTAAAATTATGCGGAGAAGTCTAAGCTCACTTTCCTGGAATGGAGGGGAAATGAAAAATGAATTTTTCCTGTGTTGTCAAGTGCCTTGCAGAAATCCTAAAAGACAACTGTGAGACCAATGGTTTCTAGAATAAAACAGTGCAATGAAACTTTGACTTTTCTAAAAACCCTTAGGTTTTGTTCTTTTAAGTATCACTTCATCTCTCTCTCTCTCTCTCTCTCTCTCTCTCTCTCTCTCTCTCATACATGCATACACACACACACCCTGAATTAGATATTCTATTGACATGTTTTCGAAGAAGGGAAGATTAAGCTAAGTGTTTTGAGATTCAAACCGACTGTTCCATGGTTTCTAATCATTGCAAACCTGATGTTTTAAATCATTAAGCCATTCCCTCTAGCTTACTATGGGAATATATTTCCATATAGTTTGCTGTGATATATTGAGAGAGATAAGAATTAGAATTCATTTGCTATTTAATTTTTCTCCCGAAGTGACTTAAAAAGGTCATCTAATGCCCACACTTCTTCTATTTCCAGAGTATTTTCATTTCAGCTATCAGAAACCCTTGTGTCAAGATAATTTATTTGACTAGACTTTTAGGAATTCAGCATCATGGCAATATTCATTTGAATAAATCCAGAGTTCTATCTGATTCTAACCAGCAAAGTATGGGAAAATGGTGATATTTAACAACTCGAATTTATCAAACAGGAAGTTCCCATATTTTTCCTTACATGGAGCAGATCTCAAAATATTACAGGCATCCATTTTTAATTTTAATACCAAATTACTCTTAAAACTTAACCCAAGTCATTTTGATATCTCTGATCTAAAACAAATTTTCTTTATGAATGTTTGGTTGACTGAATATTATGAACACATTATTTAATTTTTTCTCTTCCTCCCAATCAGTTCCCAACTCTCCAACCTCTGAGACTCTAGGGCAACCATGATAGGAAGAAAGAAAGAAAGAAAGAAAGAAAGAAAGAAAGAAAGAAAGAAAGAAAGAAAGAAAGAACCTGAAAGAGAAAACCTACATGAAACCTGATATTCAGAAACTCCAGATTTAGAGTCTAGAGAGTTTTTTTTTCTTTTTAATGTTTATTTATTTTTGAGAAAGAGCACGAGTGGGGGAATGGCAGCAAGAGAGGGAGACACAGAATCCAAAGCAGGCTCCAGGCTCCGAGCTGTCAGCACAGAGCCAGATGCAGAGCTTGAACCCATAAACCTCAATATCATGACCTGGGCCAAAGTCAGACAGTCAAATGACAGCCACCCAGGTGCCCGAAGTCTAGAGTAATTTCTAAAACTAATAGGACAGGAAGCAGGAATTCTGAAATAGGAATCTGGTCAGATTTGAGAACAAGGTACTTTTGGACTCTTCCAAAATTATAACTGCATAGTTACCAGAGTAAAGGGTGGAAGGAACATTATGCTATATTTCCTTCGTATCCCTAGAACTTAGCATATATCAGATACAGTACAAGTTCTCGGTAAATATTTGATGCAATACAACAGCATGAATAAACAAATTTTTTTAAAGCATCAAACTATAACTTAAAAGGTCTTTCTAAATCCTTAAAACATCCCACAATCCTCTCCTTTCCTTTTATCAACAATCGCCTGGTTCAAGTTCTAATGTGGTAGCTCAGTAATGGTTAAAGGGACCAAACAGTCCACCCAGCCTATAACCAAAGGCTCTAAGCTTTTAGTATGTGAAAGTACTCCCAGGCAAATTGGTCAATGCTAATTCTCAGACCTAGGAACAAGGAATCTGATCCAGTGACTGAGGGATAGAAAATAGAAATCTACATTTTTAACAAATACCTCAAGGGATCTGGATTCAGATCATCTTGGAATCTCGTTTTAAGAAACAATAAAATGGACCCTCAATAAATGTTGAGTGAATGAATAAAATCTGATGAACGCTCACCCTTAGGCTCCACTGCTTTTGCCTTTACTGGGGATAGGCCAATGCTTTCAACTAGAAGACAAAGTAGGAGCAACAGTGAATCAAGGGCTCAGTAGCATCACCCATATTTGTTTCCCCTGGAGAATAATGTGTAGGAGCTACTAATGATCCTGAGTTTTGCAATCACTTCCCCTTGAGACCAGAAGTAGCTTTGACCTCGGCTCTGCCAAATACCTGCTCAGGAGAAAGGACTAAGGAGTGATTTGAGGACATGGTATCAGGCCCCTGGAGAGACACTGAGCTGTGTCTCCGCATCATCTCCCCATTTAGTAAGAAGCAAAATGAAACAAACCTAAAAGCAAAATTAAAAACATCGCCCATTTTCCTTAAAACACAGCATGGTGTGTACCAGAGAAGAAAATTTAGTAAATAAAATAATCTCATTGCTTTGCTTTTACCTGTTCTGGGCACCCAAAATAATGAAGGGGACACCCCAGGGCTCACATACGTCTTCATCCTCTCATTAAGGCCTATAATCCCCATCTGAAAGGAGATGTTTCAGATGGAAACGCTTGATAGTTAATTCCTTCAAACCAAAGTACTCTAAAAAGAAACTGAACCTGGAGTCTCAACGCACTGTTTTAAACCAGCCAATTTATATCAGAGTCCCCCAGGTATGTATTACATGGATATTTCCAAGGGTAAAGAAGGCATGTTTCACCTCTCAATGTGCAGGCAATTGCACATGAAATACCTCTGTGGCTTGTTGCTGCAAAGTCACACCTCTGATCCACAGATCGGCTTAATTTAACCATTTTTCAACATGTTAATACATTTCCCTATTTTAAATTCCTGCTTAGTGGAAAGTTTCCCCATTGAGCATCTGATTTAATTTTGTCTGCTTGGATGCCCTTTAGGTAAAGGACACCATTCAATATCGGAATTAGAAGCATTCTATTCATTTTCCCCCTGCAGCCAGGGAAAGAGAAAGAGGAGTGCAGAGCAGAGACTCAAACAACTCTAGATGCAGCAATTCTCTAGCCGCTGAGCAATGAGGTTTCATACGCTGCTGGAGGACCCATTCATCTTAATCCATCTGGAAAGAGGGCTACGCGCAATATTTCACAATCTAAGTACTTTCTGACAAATCTATTAATTATGCACTCAAACAAATTATTTGCTGCCTGTGGAGAATTGCTACTGGATTTTCTCGTGTGCCAGAATCCATGTTCTCTTTTCTGCTTTTAACTCATTGCTGTCGCTGGCACAGTCTTATCAGTCCCCTATTTTACATTTAGTCCAACATTTTAAATTGGGACATGGTCACTACTAGAGGAAAGCCAGACAGGGGGTGAAGGGAACACGACACTGAAGAGCTGAAAGACATCTTCTGCCTACTTCCTGGGACCTTTTGTCTTCCGTTCTCCTTTTCTGAAGCGAAGCATATGGAAGATGTCTCTTCCATGTGCTAGAACAATAGATGAGACCATTAGTCTGTGACTTACTGATGCTTTTCACCCGCAACTTGTGTTCCTGGTTCTAAAGACAAGTCTTCCGCAAGGCATGAAATAACATTATGAAACATACACGGTGTTTGGAAGGAAAAAGAAATACACAGTTGCAACTTATTTTCAACTAATTTGATAATTACATTGGAGTTCTAGTATACCATTAAAAGATCTCAAATCATTTTTTTTAATAATTTTTTTCCGGGGTGCCTGGGTGGCTCAGTCATGTAAGCATCCAACTTTTGATCTCAGCACAGATCTTGATCTCACGGTTTGTGGGTTTGAGCCCCACATCAGGCTCTACACTGACAACACGAAGCAAAGCCGGCTTGGTATTCTCTCTCACCTGCTCTCTGCCCCTCCCCTGCTCACATTCTCTCACTCTCCTTCACCATATCAATAAGTAAAACTTTAAAAAATAATAATTTATCTCCTACCCTTAGAAGTACTACAACAATTATCCAAAACTACTGAAAAAAAGACATAAAAATGAAAATCAACCAATTACTACCTTTGAAAAACATGCATTTGTCTTTCTAGTCCTTTTATATATTTTTTTAAAAATTTTTTAATGTTTATTTATTTATTTTTATAAATTTTTTTTTCCAACGTTTATTTATTTTTGGGACAGAGAGAGACAGAGCATGAACGGGGGAGGGGCAGAGAGAGAGGGAGACACAGAATCGGAAACAGGCTCCAGGCTCTGAGCCATCAGCCCAGAGCCTGACGCGGGGCTCGAACTCCTGGACCGCGAGATCGTGACCTGGCTGAAGTCGGACGCTTAACCGACTGCGCCACCCAGGCACCCCTATTTATTTTTTAGAGAGACAGAGACAGAGTATGAGCCAGGGAGGGACAGAGAGAAGGGGAGACAGAATCTGGAGCAGGCACCAGGCTCTGAGCTGTCAGCACAGAGCCTGACGCGGGGCTCGAACTCACCAACTGCAAGATCATGACCTGAGCCGAAGTCGGACGCTTAACCAACTGAGCCACCCAGGCGCGCCTCCTTTTATATATATTTAGAATATATGTGCTCTGTATTGAACTATATATGCGTGTGTGTGTGTGTGTGTGTGTGTGTGTGTGTGTAGTATGGATTTTTTACTTACCATTTCGTACCTACTTTCTACATTGTTAAGATCTTAACATATGTTGAGGAAATATAATTACAAACAAAATCTTTTCCCAAAGAAATCATCTCCACAAAGATAAGGAAGACATTTTTGTTATTGAATAAACTTTCAACTAAAATGTGATGCACATGACAAGCCATCTGCTAAGAGTGTGCAAAGACAGAAAGAATCCCTACCCTTTTATACAGCCAAATTGATAAAACCAATTACATTCATGTGTTCAAGATAAATACCAACTCAGCCTCAAGTAAGAGGACTTTATGGCACCATTTGTCACATATAGTTCATCTTTACCTGGTAATTGAGGTGACCATCTGTGTTAGCTAATGGGCTTTAGCCAAAAGAAAAACTAACTCCTTATATCTTTTTTTAATGTTTATTTTTATTTGTGAGAGACAGAGAGCAGGAGAGGAGTAGAGACAGAGAGGAAGACAGGATCCAAAGTGGGCTCTGCGCTGGACAGCAGAGAGCCAGATGTGGGGCTCCAATTCACCAACCACAAGATCATAATCTGAGCTGAAGTTGGCCAGTCAACCAACTGAGCCACCCAGGCACCCTACTAACTCCTTATATCTTGATGACAGGAGGTACTTTTGGAACTTGTGGCAAGGTGCCTACTGCAGTCAGGCTCCCAGCCTCCCCCCAGAAATTGGGAGATACAGTGCTCTCTCCCTTAACGTTTACATTTCAAATAGACGGCTCCCAGGTCCTTGAGAAAGACATTTCTAGGTCATAAAGCTGACAAAAGTTCGACCAGTTTTCAAAAGGATTTAAATATATTTCAAAGAAAGAAGAAAGTACTTGCAATTACAAGTTTCCTAAAGTAAATCCTCTAAAAACAGGAGAAGAGGAAAATCGCTTATTTACAAAAGGCATAATTAAACCTCTTATTTTTAATTTGTATTTGTTCTTACAACAGACACATAAGTTTAAAAACCTTATAATATTCAGTCATAAAACACATAATAATTTACCTAACTATCCTCTGTCATTGGACATAATTTTTTTAAGTTATCCTACTTGAAATAATTTTGCAATGCACATTCTTATCAATGGAGCTTTTGAGCACTTTTGCCTCTGTGGGACAAAGAGAAAACAATATTAAATACTGCCTTCAAAAACATATACATGCACTCAATGGAGACACTCAAAAACATATTCTATTAGTGCACTTCTCATAATTTAAAATGCACGTGGCAAATATACCCAGTAACAAGTGGCATGCATCTGACAGATCAAATGCCTAGAAAAAGTAACATTCAGATCCTATCACACCTGAGTTCAGAATTGAGCACCCTAAGAACATCCATAAACTGGCCAACTGTTCAATTCACGGAAATATGGAGCACTAATCCCCCATCTCCTGACTACTACAACTGTTCATTCTGTAAAAGGACCAAGAGCTTCAGATTTGAACAGTCAATAGCTCTCTTAATGAGAAGAAATCATTTTCCATAGAGCAGCTGGGTGGTGGCTTGGAAAAATGAGTGTGCCTCCAAGACGAAAACAGAGTAAAATATGTTATCTTCCTCTACTCGAGGGGATGATGAACTGAAATCTTTTCAATTTTTCCAAAGTCAAAAGTTTGCCTTTCAAGCTAGATTGACATTTTGTCATTCTATGTGCAAAGGAAATGAGGTGCTAGGGAATTGTACAGCAAGCACGTGGCCGATCCAGAATTTGCACTCATCACCGTGGGATTTCAAAATCCCTGTTCTCTTCATTATAGTAGGATATGGAACCCAGCGGCTATTTTCTGCTCCTTGCTTTGAAAAGTATCTGTGCATCAAATTGTGATTTCATAACTACTACACGAAAAGAAGGGCACTGTAGGAAATCCAAGGACTTGTAAATGAACAAGCATATGGCAGATTTAAAGAAAAAAAAATCATAGAAAATTTCAGAATCTAGACTCAATGAATAGAGAAACAAGACAAAAGCATACTCAAATGCAAAGTGACCAGGTTTATTTCCCAAAACTTACTCTCAAAAAATAAGCAAACAAACAAAACAGCAAAAAAATCTGCCAGCCTAGGTAATACGCCTCCTGGAAAAATTTTAATGAATGATAATAATGTCATAGATCACCCCAAAACTGCACTTACATGAACTCCATTTGTTTTCCTAAGATTTAGCAATGATCATCGGATGTTTGCCTTAAATTAACAAAGGAAAAAAGTAACATACTAAATATTATAATTAACAATTCATCTCAAAACAGCAGCAACAAACATTTAAATTTTTAAGAACCTGTTTCATTGTCAAATTACATAAATTATGTTGGACAGAAGATAGTCATAGCAGCTATAATTACTTTAAAGAATGTCACTTCTATGGGGCGCCTGGGTGGCGCAGTCGGTTAAGCGTCCGACTTCAGCCAGGTCACGATCTCGCAGTCCGTGAGTTCGAGCCCCGCATCAGGCTCTGGGCTGATGGCTCAGAGCCTGGAGCCTGTTTCTGATTCTGTCTCCCTCTCTCTCTGCCCCTCCCCCGTTCATGCTCTGTCTCTCTCTGTCCCAAAAATAAATAAACGTTGAAAAAAAAATTTATTAAAGAATGTCACTTCTGGGGCTCCTGGGTAGCTCAGTTGGTTAAGCGTCTGACTTCAACTCAGGTCATGATCTCATGGTTTGTGAGTTCCAGTCCCATGTGGGGCTCTATAATGACAGCTCAGAGCCTGGAGCCTGCTTCAGATTCTGTGTCTCCCTTTCTCTGCGCTCCTCCCCCACTCATTGTCTCTTCCTTTCTCTTTCTCTCCCTCTCTCTCTCTCTCTCTCTCTCTCTCTCAGAAATGAATAAACATTAAAAAATAATAATAAAATAAAAATAATAAAAATAAATAAAGAATGCCACTTCTGGTGCACCTGGGTGGCTCAGTTTGTTAAGCATCCAATTTCAGCTCAGGCCGTGATTTCATAGTTTGTGGGTTCGGGCCCCTCATCAGGCTCTGTACTGACAGCCCAGAGCTAGGAGCCTGCTTCAGATTCTGTGTCTCCCTCTCTCTGCTCCTCCCCCTGCTCACACTCTGTCTTTCTTACAAAAAAATAGGTAAAAACATAAAAAAAATTTTAATAAAAAATACAAAATGCCACTTCTTTTTGGTAATGTAATATTCTCAGTACCTGAAGATTATGAGTTTGTTAATCATTACCGTAACTCTCTGCAAAGATGGAGAAATGTGCTATCAATACTTACTCTTTAAAGGATTATGTTCAATCATTAAAACAGTCCTTTTTGAACACAGTATAGAATTTCACTCAGACCAAGATTGGAAACAAAAGCCAGTTCAGTTATTGAAACAATATCCTATGAATTAGCTTTCTCTGAAAACTGTAGTATGGTCTCCTCATCAGTCCAGGTGTGAAAGTGGATATGCCTAGAATGTGGAATATTGAGATCTACAAATCAGAGAGGGAGAAAATCAGCAAACTGTAACTAAAATCGAAAAGCCATTAAGAATTTCTCTGAAAGCACACAAAAGCTCTTCAACAACGATACTCTTTTACTGAAATTAAGCACTGTAAACTGTCTGGAGATAATAGTTAAGAAACTTCCTGAACAATGAGGCAGAATCTGTGACTCTGAAATTGAGATTTGTTTAAATCGTCTACTTCATTAAGATACCCAAGTCTATCAGTCTCTTAATGTGACATTCAAAACTATTTATATTTATGTGTAAAGAATGAAGGCGTGAAGGGGCACCTGGGTGGCTTCACTGGTTGAGCATCCGACTTTGGCTCAGGTCATGATCTCAGGGCTTGTGGGTTCGAACCCCACGTCGGGCTCTGTGCTGACAGCTCAGAGCCTGGAGCCTGCTTGGGATTCTGTGTCCCTGTCTCTGTCTCTGCCCCTCCCCCGCTCGTGCTCTCTCTCTCTCTCTCTCTCTCTCTCTGTCAAAAATAAACATTAAAAAAAAAGAATGAAGGAGTGAAGCAAAAGACCCATGGATGTGACACTGGGACTAAGGCCGTCAGCGAGACAGCCTCTGTCCATCCATACTTCCATCCTAGTTTAGCTTAATAGACTCATCTTAATCTTCAAAGAGCACCAAGAATCCAGAAATCAAGGGGCTGACTCAGAGGCCAATCAGGATAGGTTTGCAACACAAGGAGCATGTAATCATCAGTTCAGGGTGGGATGGGTGTTGGGCAGGTAGATGGTACAGAGAGCCTCTTCCTGTGAGGACCAGAGAGAGCCCCAAGAGCAAATTCTGACCACAGAGCAGCAACCCCAGAGCAGAAGTGCTCACATCATACAACAGAGTGGTGGGTCCAAGGCAGATCCCTCACAGGCCCTGAAAGAGACATAAGTAGGGGGTTAATTGTTCACTAGCAAGTGGATTTTAGAGTTAACGAAAGGCAGATAATCATGTTAATGGGACATAACTTCTACCCACTCTTCAGTCAGGCCAGAGCCGTGAAATTTATACCATACTTTGTGCTGCCATCGTCTTCAAGCCATTGAGTTTCTCAAGACTCTCCTTTGACTATTGCCAATAAGATATTTCAAGCTGAAGTTTCTAAAGGAACACAAACCTACCCACACCTAGAAGTTCCCTGTCACCATCCACTGTGGAAAGCAGCTCCATTAAAAAGCCTGAAACAAAACAGATCCCAGTGCATTGTTTAATCTGCCAGTCTCACTGGAATGTTTCCAAGGAGACAGAGACAGAGATCACAGAGAGAAAAGACCAGGATCAAAGATTGATTAAGCACCTTCAATGTGCCAAGCCTTGTTCCAGGCATTTAACAATGTCATCTGATTTAACTCTACTGCTACAGAGAGGAGTGAATGATTATCACTCTTTCCACAGATGAGGAAGTAGGATTCGGAGTTTACAAACTTGTCCCATAACCAGCCTTGGAAAGGTCCCTGTGACATCATCCACAGGAGACCCCATTTTCTTCCTTTTGTTTATGGAAGCCCTCAGAACAATGCCCTTAGTCTAAATATAACCCACCTATCACCCTATTTTCCCATGTCTCTTTTCCAGTCTGACTACACGGAATTCACACAAATAACACTTAAGCAAGCAGCCTGAATGTTGGCAAAACAAACCACCAAGAAGCTGATGGCCCAAATACTCCGAAACTTTTAACACCTGGAATCGTCCACTGAAAACCCAAGCAAAGGATCCTGGCTAACTTGAGCGCAGAACAGAACTTCTCCTGGGCACATGTGATAGCTTCCATCATCAAAGGGAACAAGAACATCCAGGGCTCAAAGAAAGAGCAACCAGATGAACTCTGGGGAACAAAGGCAAAAAGGCCATGTTGTCAAGTGCTCTGCTTTGCACGATGTATCGGCTGCAGCCTCTTCCCATCATTGTATCACTCCACTCCCATTCAAGTTCAGGAAGAGAGGGAGACTGTGGGCTGGCCTGGGTCACGTGCCCATGCGTTGGCAGGGGAGAGGAAGGCTCCGCAATGGCGCATAGGCAAGGGTGCAGGCAGCGAGGCAAGAGGCGTCCCCCACAGGAAAATCAGAGTGCTGGGCTGGCAAAATAACAGATCCCCGCTCCAATAACGGAAGGTCTCCCGTGCCCTCACAAATGTCCTCCCTTGTCACATTACAGTGAGTGGTTTCTGCTTACTCACATATTCCTCACACAGAGCCCTCTGACGCTGAGGCCGAGCCACAGAGAACTCTGTCTCCCTCACTATCACCACACACCAGAACTACTTTCAGCTTTGATTCATTACACACATCACTTCTATCTTACCCACCAGAACATGATATATATGGTAATTTATTTCACTGTTTTGTACTTGCTGCCACCCCCTCACGTCCTCTATCATTTAAGCTGAGTTCTGCATCAGCAGCAACCAACATTAGGACCCACCCCTCAGTCAGCGGGAGAAAAGGACTCTACCCTCTCTCCCTTCCCTTCTTCAGTGGGAGTCAGCCCAGCCACAGTCCAAATATTACAGACTATCCTCAAACCCTCTGCCAACATCTGTCTCTTTGAGAATGCTGAGTTCTACAAATCAGAGAGGGAGAAAAAAAACAGCAGACAAGCTGTGTAACAGAAATCGAAGAGTCGGTCAGAATTGCTCTGGAAGCATACAAAAGCCCTTCTGCAAAGATACTCTGCTGTTGAAATTAAGTACTATAGATTGTCCAGTGCTAATGGGTCAGAAATTTCCTGAACAATGAAGCCGAATTTGATTCTGCAATCAAGATCGTTTGTTAAGTCATCTATTTTATTATGATACCAAAAGGGTTGTCAGTATTAATATGACATGCAAACTAAAAACACAGGCAAACTCTGCCCTTACAAATTAATGCAAATCGGTGTAGGGGGCAAGAGATGAAGAGGTGGGTTTTGCCAACAGGAAGAATGACATATAGAACGTGTTTCTACCTGGTGGCCCCTGGAGTTGACTGTAAGACATGCTCTTAATTCCTACAAATCTGACCTCGGACAGAGCTTTCCAGGGAGTAATTTGTAGAACCGACACGCCCTCCCTCCATTGAATTTACAAGATACTGCAAACTAGGTAGGAAACCCTGCACAGACTTTAGGGCAGGTAGAGTGCAACGCACAGACACAATAGCCCACTTCCCACCTCCCCCTGCAAAATGGTCCCACCCATTGTAGGGGGACCCAAAATGGAATGTGCCAAGGAGATATGCTAGGCAAAGTTGAGTATCTCAGTTAATAAAATGGGAGGCTTGTGATACAGCTCAGGACTTATTTTAAATTTCTAGTCCATTTTTCTTTCCAAGGAGAGAGCAGAGAAGTGTAGTGGGAGGGGAGGAAAAAACAGGATCATTTAACAAGAACTTTCGAGACAGAATGTCTAACATTCAACATTAAATGGCTTGTGTGCTATGAAATGAAGCTCTCCACCTCCTCAAACTTGATAAAGGTCTGTTTCACATAAAGGTCTTACTTGAGCAGAATTCTGTGTGTGTGTGTGTGTGTGTGTGTGTGTGTGTGTGTACTCATGTGTGTGCACATGAGGATAAGGGGTGTTACATTGACTCATTCCAGACATGGAATAGGCAATTGAGTCACCCTTAGAAGGAACTCAAGTTGTGGGGTGCCATAGTAGCATTTTGGTTACATATACAAAATAGTATATTACTATGTTCTTAGAATGACATAAAAATGACCAGCTAGTCATTATGAATGCTTTCTCAAATGTTTTCATGTTCTCATTTTCCTGAATAAGTCTCCAGTTTAAACATGGATAGCAGCTCCTGTTACCTGTTAGATGAAAACTGTGTCCTTCTTTTTGGGCTCCATGCCTTCCATTAAGTGGGGCCAAATGACCTACCTAAACTTATTTCCCCCTACCTATAGAGCTCTTTGGTTATTTTCCTGTCCATATACTACCTTTAGATGCCCTATAATTATCCATACATGCATTGTTTCCACAAATAGATGATGAACATTTTAAGACCAACAACCAATATGTCCACTTCTCTGTGGCTCTAAAGCCATTAAACTATGGGGAGTATTGTACATATTCAGCACAGTTTTGCTGGATAATTAAGCAGGATAATTTGCTGGATAATTAGTGGCAACAGATTGTACTCCAAGAAACACAAAGGGAGATGAGGGAATGGAGGTAGTAACAAAAAAGTAAAAACAAACAGTCCCACCCTCAAAGGACTCACATTTACCTTTGGAGACACTAAAACCCATGTGAAAGTGACAAGAACACATACATCGGACACATAAATTCTTATTTTTACCTCCAAGAAATATAAGGTGCCCAGGTATAAGTCCTTTGACCAATGTTCACCAGTGCCTTGGCATCTAGGGAGGAAACATTAAGTTTCAGGGGCTGATGCAATCAACAGAATCCAAAGAGCTCCGAACAGCCAGAGAGCTGGGGCAGCTACACCAGGCTTTCCTGTGACAAAGGAGGGTCACATAGCTTTAGGAGAAAGCCTGACATAAAACACGGCTGAAAACATCTGAGGGGAAAGGCAGAACGATGCTATTGGCTATTACCTAGAACATTTGGGACTCCAGAAGATTTTTGTTTGCTTTTCAGTTCTATTGACAGAGAACTGGTATGCAAAAAAATGCAAATAATGTACACAATTTGTGTGCAATGTATACAATCTGAACATATGTATACACTTGTGTTACCATCAACTTAACTATCACCTCCAAAAGTTTCATTATGTCTCTTTGTTGCTATTGTTTTCTCTTGTTTTGTTTTTTGATGTGTGTGTTAAGAACATTTAACATGAGATCTATTTGAACAAAGTTTTAAGTGCACAATACCTTACCATTAACCAGAGGTACCACGTAGCACAGATTTCTGAGACTTCCTCATCATGTGTAACTGTAACTTTATACCTCAGAATCATTTTAAGAGAAGAATCTGTCACACTGCTGTGAACTGCCCTCTAGAGGCAGGAGGAGAGTAACACCGGGTTGTCCTGCAGCACAAATGCTGGAGTGAAGCCAGTGGCATTTTCCTATTGGACACTCCAGTCATCTTGGAAATGCAGAACATGTGAATGAAGTCTCACACTCCTGGATTTTTCTAACTCCCTTAGAAAGTCTCTTGACCTGCTTTATTTTTCATCAGTATACGTATCACTACTTGCCATAGTATCCACTTGTTTGTTAATTATCTTATTTCTCCCATTACAACATGAGAATACCTATTTAGTCCATTTTGTTTTGCAGCATCTAGAATGGAGCTGGGCACTTTGTAAATGAACATGAGTGTTTGCTGAATAAATATGTTACTCTTAAGGGAGTCTGGGTGGCTCAGTCGATTGAGCGCCTGACTTTGGCTCAGGTCATGATCTCATGGTTCACAAGTTCAAGCCCCACGTCAGGCTCTGTGCTGACAGCTTGGAGCCTGGAATCTGCTTCGGAGTCTGTGTCTCTCTCTCTGTCACTCCCAGCTCACTCACGTTCTCTCTCTCAAAATTAATAAAAATATTTTTAAAAATTTAAAAATATGCCACTTTTAGATAATTGGATTAAATAAAGTAATAGTAGTTCAAGACATATTTCAGTGCCTTTACATTTTTCTTTGTAGAATCTTCCATCCCCACTGACTAAATAAAGCCCAAAGTTCACTCAATACTCAAAGGAAAAACCATAGTTCTTTCTCAAGGTAGTTAGGTTAATTAACTATAATACTATAATGTCTGCAATTGAAAGATAGGTTAGGAAATTTTATCTTTTTTAAAGTCCCCCCCCCCAGAGAGAGAGAAACAGACAGTGAAAGCAGGGGCCAAGCAGGCTCTGCACTATAAGCAAAGAGCCTAACATGGGGCTTGATGTCATGAAACCGTGAGATCATGACCTGAGCTGAAACCAAGAGTTGGACACCTAAGCCACCAGGCGCCCCAGAAATTTTATCGTTACCATCAGAAACAGTTGAATCCTCCCCTCTCACACGCACCACTTTCTTAACAGTAAAATACCTATTAACCTTCAGTGATGAACAACCATCTTGTCTTAGGTGCACATGTCTTTATAGCCTAGAAACATAGCTCTTGATAAGCCCTCAAAAAAAAGAATGCTAATTAATTAAGAACTACTACAATAGACATCCTCTAAAAGGGCCAACAACACCTTTTATGTAAATTAAGGAATAAAATGCCTATACCCTGAATGGTGCTAATATGAATTGCAAATGTGCTAAATTTATTGGTATCATAAACAACCAGTGTTAAAATTAAACTATTGCTATTAATAACATTTCTCTTGTGTTAGAAATAAGATCATGAGGGGCGCCTGGGTGGCTCAGTGGGTTAAGCGGCCGACTTCGGCTCAGGTCATGATCTCGCGGTCCGTGAGTTCGAGTCCCGCGTCGGGCTCTGTGCTGACAGCTCAGAGCCCGGAGCCTGTTTCGGATTCTGTGTCTCCCTCTCTCTGACCCTCCCCCGTTCATGCCCTGTCTCTCTCTGTCTCAAGAATAAATAAACGTTAAAAAAAATTAAAAAAAAAAAGAAAGAAGATCATGAATGCCTTTTTTTCACTTTTTTAACTTTCTTACTCTCAAGTTATGAATAGGAAATGATACCTACTTATGGTAAGCAAGAGTTCAGAAAGACCCCAATTTTTGTGTTTTATTTTTGAAACTTGATGCTGACTCGTCTCATCCTCCCCGCCTTAAAGTGAATTGTTCTAATTCCATCTGACAACCGCCCTTCTGGTCCTTCCTATGTTCTTTTTGGTGGATCCCTAGCCAGACAACTGATTTGATAAAACACACATGGGATTTTATTAGTGGTTTTGAAAGTAATCAGAGAGTGCAACATCTTCCTATTTTTTTCTCCGGATTTTAAAAGGATTTTCCAGCACACAAGTGTGAAACTTACATTTTAATGGAATGCTGCATATCTAACGGACACAGGAGGAATGGGATTGTGCGAAGAGGAACTAAACCAAACACGTTTGGCTCCACCTTTTCAACACCAGCCAGTCACACTATCCATTCTCCCGTTGTCTTTATATTCTTCCCCCAATATCCATCTGACAGTGTTTCACTTCTGCTTTCCCCGAACCAACTACTCAGATTTGTAGCATTAAATGTCCTCTTGTCTTCTCAGATTTCCTATGCCTGAATCTCCTCCCTGATGCACTTATTTCTACTTTTACAGGGTGTTCAAACTCTGGAGCCACAGGAAAGTACACACAGGTGGGACCACAAAACCTGACAGGACGCAAGACCTCCACCTGGTGCCAAACTTCGCAATTTCCCCTAATTTCCAGTTTGTCCAAACAAGACCCAGGGAAATGCCACCTCATCAGCTCCCTGAGCAAAAGTTGCCAATAATGCCCTCTTCAGTTGTCTTCCATCATTTTGTGAATGCTGTCACTATGTTTAGCAAACCTTTACGAAATGCTTTATTCTCACTCTTTCTGTTTCCAGTTCAAGAAGGTTCTCCTTAGAGCAGCCCTGCCCAATAAAACTTCTACAAAGACGAAATGTCCAATCTGCAGGGTCCAATGTTACTCACTAGTCACATGTGGCTGTTGGGCCCTTGAAAGGCAGCTAGCATGAC
Organism: Leopardus geoffroyi; assembly: GCF_018350155.1. NCBI lineage: Eukaryota > Metazoa > Chordata > Mammalia > Carnivora > Felidae > Leopardus > Leopardus geoffroyi. The sequence continues at coordinate 49,753,074 of NC_059342.1, forward strand.
TGAGAAACTCAATTTTTAGTTTTATTAAATTTTAATTAATGTACATGTAAATAGTTCCATGTGGCTTGAAGCTACTGTACTGCACAGTGCAGACCTAAGAGCAGCAGCCCTGGCTGTTTTTCATCATTGCCTGGGAAACCCTGTACTTCCCCCCCCAACCCCCGCAGGCTACAGACAATATCTTCTCTTACCTCCGTTTTGTTAAAAAATACTTTTGTTCATTTTAAGAATTCTTTTTATCCCACATAGACTTAATTTTCCTCAAGATGTGTCTTCTCCTTTTGTTTCTGTCTTTTTCTTATTAGGGATTTCCCTCTAATCTGTTCCTTGACTTTTCCGCCCCATCTGTTAGAGGGTGGGAATTAGTAACCCAACGGAAGCCTATGCTTGTAGATACGGCTTGCAGATGATGGTCTTTATTACACAATGAAGCGACTGAAACAGTGTTTGTTTATTTTTCAAATTAGAGAATCCCTGGGGCTCCTGGGTAGTTCAGCCGGTCAAGCGTCCGACACTTGATTTCAGCTTTGGTCACAGTTTATGAGCTCGAGCCCTGCATCGCACTCCATGCGGAGCCTGCTTGGGATTCTCTGTCTCCCTCTCTCTCTCTCAAAATACATAAATCAGTTTATAAATAAATAAATAAATAAATAAATAAATAAATAATAAATAAATAAGAATCCCCATGTCAGTTCATTCAAGTTGTTTGATGCAGTAGAAAACATTTTTCCAAGATGTAGCTGGATTGTCTAAACCATGCTAAAAGTATCCAGAGATATAATAAAGGGAGACAGCAGGAAAGGGGTGGTCTCAACCTTCAGTGTCTAATTTAGTACTAACTTCCCATATTTTCAGCAGGGAACTATGTTCTGTTCCTTCTGTTTTACAGATCCTCTGGTGTCTGCCTCCAGGGAATAAATCTCCTGTTTATGGTAGCTCAAGAGAGAAAGGCCGTCCCGTTGCCGGGGGATATCAAGGAGGAACTTTTGGTGTTATAATTGCTTCTGAAACAGTCTTTCAACCATCACTTATAATTTAAGCCTCACCTTTGTGCCTTGAGGGTCCCTTCATACAAAATGGGTTGTTTCTCAGATCTTTATACTGTCAACTGGTGAGTCTACTTTCTGGGGACTTCTAAATTATTTACCACTCATCACCTCTTATTCTGGTCATCTTTTTTACGAGGTCAATCTGAAGTGAGTGTGTATTCAAACTACCATTTTTAACCAGAAATCTTTCAACCTATCTTGCTATTTAAATGTGATTGGGTTTTGGTGCACCTGGGTGGCTCATTCAGTTAAGTGTCCAACTTCGAATGAGGTCATGATGTCACAGTTTGTGAGTTCAAGCCCGGCATCAGGCTCTGTGCTGACAGCTCAGAGCCTGGAGCCTGCTTCACATTCTGTGCCCCCCTGTCTCTACCCCTTCCCTGTTTGCGCTGTCTCTCTCTCGAAAATAAACAAACGCTAAAAAAAAAATTTTTTTTAAGTTTAAATTTGATTAGATTTTATATTGTGGGGGAGGGGGAGTGAAAGAATCTTATTGACCCTTGTTTCTAGAGTATGGTGCACAGAACGAGGTAGGCACTCTAAAATACTCACTAAATGAATAGATAAATCCATGAAGAGATAAAATCAATGGAAGCACAGGTAGATGGATGGACACATGAAAGAAACCACCTTCTGGGGGGCCCACAGAGATTATGTGATCAATCACCTACAGAGGGGTGAGCTGTGCTTTGAAGCGGCATGTCGTAGGACTGGTCTTTATGCCCCATCTGCCTTCCAGCTCACCAAATGTTTCCCTGGTTTGAATTATAGGACACTGATATTGGGTAGGCCCTGAATGTGATTATTTGCCCCCTTTCAATGCTTTCTCCTCCCATCAGGGTTCTACTCAACGCTTAGCCCTCCCAGCAGCCATCTACCTTCCTCCAGGCATCTTGTTATGAAGAGTATTACAGAAAGTGAAGATCATTGCTGCTTCTCGTGGAAATTTGTGAAGCAATGTAGCTATAGTAAGAGACAGTGCCTTGCAATGCAGATTTCATGGTTCTTCCATGAAGCATTGTAAGGTAACAGTACACTTTTCAATGATTTTTACTCTGTGAAAGAGTTTTTGATTGCATCTGGCATACAATACCATAGCGGCAGAATTCATGAATATTTTACTTACACAGAGAAAGGGAAAACTAGCCTGCCTAAATAGTTTTTATTTTTTAAGGTTTTAGATTTACTTTCCTTCCCCCCACCCCAGATTTTTTTAAAGCCCTACATTAAACAGCTGCTTTGAAAGTTTCTCTTTCCCTTTAAGTGTTTTCACATTTACAGACTGTGCTCCTATGATCTAATAAAATTAAGCTATCAGGAGGAAATCATCACATCAGAAAGGGCTGGGGAAGCATTGTAAAGCACCAGACATCTCGCTAGAAGAGCATCTCCTGGGAGTTTGCTCTGGGAAAGAAGTGGTGGGTGGAATTGCTGAGCTCCTTGGTCTGTTAAGCTGATGCCTGCCTTCCCACACTTGTCTTCTTTACATAAGCATTTTCCTTTTAAGGCAGCCCACAGAGGCACTGGCAGAGAAGATGTCAAGCACACTGGTCCAATCTAAATATTCCAAGGAGGAGATAAAAATAAAATGCTGTGTCTGAGTGAATGACCTTCTAACATTTGAAATCCTGAGCTGCTTTATGAGTGCTTTCATTTCCCACCTTACTCCACACCCCATTTTCTCATCTAGTTGTAAATTTTAACTTCCAGGAGGCAGAATATGCTTCAGATTGTTAACAACCAGAACAGCAAAAAGACTAAGTCTTTTTCTTTCTCTATTTTTTTTTTTTTTTTTTTTTTTTTTTTTTTTTTTTTGCATTAAGGGCTTCATCCTAACTGAAAATGCAAAGGAGGTCAGCTCTCAAGTGCAACTCACTGGGAATTCATACTCCCAGTGACTACTCAGTCTAAACAAGTCTAGTTTCTTCTGCTTCAATCTCTTCTATTTTTGAGGCTTGACTGACTGTTGTTCCTTAGGAAGGATTCGTAGCAGATATAAAGTGACTTCTTTACACAACTGGTTCTCAAAACATAGTTTAACTCTGAATTACTTGGGTGATTTTGTTCACAATACAGATTCATGGGCACTGCCCCGTATTTCCATATATCAGAACGCCTGTGATATTGTGAAAAGCACAAAAGTCTAATCTCCAAAAGGCAACAAGGGTGAATAAGAAATGTAAAATATTTTAGTTTTGTGATTTAAAGCAGTGTAGACTTGCAGAGTTCGACAAAGTCAAAAGCTTGGTCAAAGTCTCCCCCCCCCCACTACCCTACCTCTGCCCCTTCTCGCTAGTGTCTCGTTGGCCCCTTCTCTATTTGTCCAAGGTTTACATTTAATTTCAGCTTGAAAATGTCTTTCATTTGGTCCTCGTATGCAGCACAGGATTTAGAATGAGGTAGGCAGCCCATGAGTGCTAACAAGTATCCGACTATGGTTAAGAGGCCAGAAGAGTGGAGCTTTGAAAACTAACTGAAACAAGATCAAAGCTGCTCAGGACTTTGGGGAGAACTTCAGAATAGGAAGAAGTGTTATAGCAGGGACACATTCTTTGTGTCCCTAGAAGAATGATTCACTTGCCTGATTATATGGGGTAGATTTTCTTAG